>NC_056739.1:1608410812-1608513312 GCF_019279795.1 Protopterus annectens
TTTTTGCTGCTAAACTGTCAGATGAATACAAGTCATATGTATCCTGTTATTGAGCATTATAATTGCCAATAGACATAACTAATGTATGCATAACATAACAGAAATTCTATGTAAAACAGAATACAGATCTGCCTAAAATACTGCACATTACACAGTTATTGGCACAATATCCCACAAAGCAAACTATATTTGCACAGTAAGTCCACATTTGACATGTTCATCTTACTTATACACCCATACATATGTCTACTGTTACAATATAGCGACATATATTATCCTCATAGCACATACTTGTTGGACCAACCCTGACACTGACAGTGGCTTGAAGAGAAGTGGTGAGTTCCAAACCCATATATATCATCCCTTGTGGTGTATGAGGAGTTTGCCTTGTGACCTACAGCAGTACACACATAGAATACTACAAGCATTACTACTGCTCAACAATACATCGCTACAAGATAGCTATTTCCACTAAATGCATTGATTACACTGTAATTCTTACAGAACAGGTACTACATACACAGACATACTTAAATGTTATACATACCTTCTTAGTAATTGGAGGTGTTATTGACTGGTATATTACTCAAGCTGGGTTTGTGTTTCAGTATTTTGTACTGTTCTACAGGTAGATACAGATGGTTTTAATGTGTGACAAGGCATCCTTTTGTAGTTAGAGATCAGTAACATGTGCTATCCTGATAACCAATTCGTGTTCCTAAGTAGTTAATTACATGCACATCAGCTGTGCAGCTACTGCCTTAGCCAATACCATAGCAGCAGTGGAGTATAACCGAGTACTCCACTTGGAGTTGTCCCTTTGCCTTACTTGTGAGGAAGACAGCCTGGAAGTGTTGTTTGAAATCTATTGCAACAGCTGTATGGCGACAAACACTAATATATTGTGTGTAATGCCTAGAGGATTTGGTCTAAATGTGAGTACTGCTGTTATATTTCTGAACATTGCTACTTGTGCAGGGTTTGTCCATACCTAATACTTCTGTGTATGTTTCAGTCTGGCCAGGATATTTGACCAGCTCAAGGCTGCATGGCTATGCATATAATGTTAGGGGGTTTACAGTGTGCTTACCAGACAGCTTTAGTTTGGTGTTAATGTGTATCATACTGTGCTGATAATCAGTAATCGGTAACACTTCCTGGTGTAATTACTTTTCAACCCTCTGAAACGGGAATAGTTCAAACAAACCCTGTAACATCAGGAGCTAACCCATTGTATAACAGCAACTATTTCACATAGGGCCATGTTAGTGTGTCTGTGTCCAGGTATGTTAAGGTTTCAGCAGATGTCATACAGTGGGTGAATAATTGGTTATGGTATGAGAGTATCTATTGTTGTAATTAGTTTGCATGTGGGGGAGATGTTGGTGGGTGTACATAGCAGATGCAGGTGTGTAGTAACTGCTTTTATACATCTTCTATATGTGTGTGGGGGTTCTTTCCCTATGTGAGCATCTATCCCTTAGTGGACTAATACTATGGTAATTGCAGGCTGATTCATTAAGGCACTGTTAAATGCTTCCTGTATAGCATGCAGGTACTGTTAGTCCTTGAATCCTTTTGGCAATACATCGGAATGTAATAAAGTTTTGCTAAATGAAAGCTGTCTGTGTATTTTTGTCATGGATATTTGCAGTCATTGTAGTTGTGTTGGTGACTGTGTCCATAGAACATATTTGTGATGGTGTATTGGCATATACTCTTCATATGTTATGTTCATATTGTTGGGGGGGGGGCAGAATGTGTGATTGCTATGGTCCATGTTATACTCAGATATGAACACTTCAGATGCTGTATACACACATGTATGTATGTATGTGTGTGTATATATATATATATATATATATATATATATATATATACGTATATGTATATAGATATAGATATATAATATATATTATTGCATACGTTTATCTGTACCTTCATATATGTGTAGATGTTTTTAACATATCTATATATCTACATATATATGTATATCTCTATATATTGACATGTATCTATGTATCTCTCTTATATATATATATATATATATATATATATATATATATATATGTATATATTTATAGCATACACATTTCATTGGGTACATGGTGGTTTGTCCTATTTCCACACAATCCTCCCTTTTGTGTTTTAACCTGTCTGAATACACAACTGGCATAGGTACCTCTCAGGTAGCTTAGTAGTGGGTTACTCTGAGGATGGTGTACATGGTTGCAGGTTCTAATCCTGGAAGGGATTATTATTTTACCTCTCAGAGTAGTCACTGTTAGGGAAAGTGTAAATAATGCACATTTAAGCAGTTGTAAACAGGTTTGCCCGTGGACTGCGCAACATTAAGCAAAGGTTAAACCTGTGAAGTACTTATCCGTTTAACCGTGTTTAAGCGCTGCTTTTCCATCACGCAAACCCGTGCAAACCTGCTTACAACTGCTTAAAAGTGCTTTAATCCACCTGCATCCAACAGCCTTTATTCTGACCTCAAAATAAATTAACAGCCCTTGAACTGGGGACCATGAACACCACAGTCACTGACTTTATACTAAGGCATCTGAGATATGCACAAATGTCATGGTGCTTAGAATATGCATTTTACTGCCGGCATTCTTCACTACTAAAAACAAATGTGACAGTCATTTGGTGTACATATGTATGATACATGTTAATGTTCATATATTTGTGGAATTAGGTGTTGCAATGTGACATGACAGAGAGTTTTATGGATGAGAATGGCTCTTGTTTTCTGTCCTTTTTATATTGTCCCCATACTCCATGTATACCCCTCCAGTTCACTTATTGAACATCCAACCCAGGCTCTCCTTGATGCATGACCTCATTACCCATCACTCCTCCCCACCACAATCTCCACATACACAACAACCATCGCTTCTATGGTGAATTAGGTTAATATAAATAGTTATAATACCAGAGCTGCATGTGTTTTGTGTACACTTCAATTCCTTTGGATTGCTTCTGTGTCACAAAGTGTGTTCATAGATGTTTATATATATGGCTATAGATGTAACTGTATATATATATATATATATATATATATATATATATATATATATATATATATATATATATAAATTGATATATATTGATATCTATGTGCAGACATCACTGACATGTATATATATATATATATATATATATATATATATATATATATATATATATATTGTATTAATTTGTAACAGTTATACATATGTAGACTTGTATATGTTGATTCACAAACTCCAGTACATTACAATGTACTGTACATATGTACACAAAGTGACTGTCCCATTTGTGGTCAGTACTGTGGAATGCCTATAGTATAAGGTGTAGTCTAAAGAGCATGAAACATGTATAGAGCTCAGATGGCTTAGTGGTAAGTCCCATTACTATAATGTGCATGGTCCAGGTTCAACACCTGCGATGTTTTAAAAATGTTTTTTACTCCAGAATAAGGCTCATTTAAGCAGTTGTAAGCATGTTTAAAAGTGAAGTGTTTGTGTGACATTAAAGCAGCAGTTAAACAGTTAAACAAACTTTAAAACATATAACCTGTGCACGCAAACACGGCCACATCTGGTAACTACTCAGGATATAAACATTTCAGTGAAGTAACATCTCACTATGTGCTTACATAACATTACATTCTCTGTTGATTTTACTCTCCAGCACACATGGGTTTATATGGATGTTTCAAATGTTTATTATACTGACAAATACTACCTATATATGCAAGCTGTGGTTAAGGTATACTTTTTAACATGATAAACATCCCTGACTTTATTGGGATTTGAACCTCGAATGCACAGATACTATGCAAATGCTGTAACCATTACACTATTGACATTAACATTGCTTCCGCCTGTTTCCTCTTTAGATGATTTCTATGTGTAAGCAAGGCTAAGCAAAGGGCGGAGGTGCCCAAACCCACTGAGCTTCACTTACTCTTGAAATAAAAACATATAAAAAATTAAATGAGAGACTATAAATTACATTCCTAACTACATTAGGCATAGCCCCTCACTGACACACTTTAAGGGAAACGTTGATGTGTGAATGGGTAACAGAATATACACCCCTGGGTTCATGTGTCCCAAAACCATACAACCAGGGGGTGGGGGAGCCCCTCCAGTTTTATAGCTGCAAGACCTGTTGGGGAAATTGAATGGTGTTGATTTTTCATGTTAACATGTCCTCTTTAGATCACTAAGTGCCCCTATCACCATCCACCACCCCAGTCTTCAACAGCTTCCGGCAACTCTGCCTGGAATCACTTCATTGGCTATGCTTGACAGAGGCTCAGTTACACCATCAATGGTGCGGAGAAAGCCAACACACTGTAGTTATGCTTCTAATTGCCCATGGGCAGATAGCCTACTACCTATTTGTGAACCTCTAAAGTGCAGGCCATCACAGCCATAATATGTGAATAAGCAGAGCGTTCAGATCACAATATACAGTGAAATATCACCATGTAGTCAGAAAACAGTTAAGTACAGCAAGAACATACAGAACACTGATACTTAATCACTCCAAAAGCCTATCTTGGAAGCTAGAAGACTTGTATAAGTTTAAGGCTTTCTATTGCTCACCAGTAGGTTACCTACAGGAAAGATGAGAAACAAGCACAGATGGGAAACCTGCATGCAACACTACCATACTGGCTTATGTGTCAGCCTTATGCTTTGGAATACTGGCCAAGGCTATTGGCACCCCCATAGTGCCTTTTTTAGGGAAGTCTCAAAGGTAAATCCCACCTCTGTAAACAGCAGAATAGCAGAATCAATGGGGGTATGCTACTCAACAACAGGGGTTGTGATCACAACATGCACGCACTCACAGCACTCCTCAGTATGGACAACGTCAACATCTGTGCAGTAGCTGAGACCTGTTTTAAGGCTCCTGAGAGCACACCAGCACTACCAGACTACAACCCATACCACACATTTCGTACACAGAACATG
This sequence comes from Protopterus annectens, assembly GCF_019279795.1. Taxonomy (NCBI): domain Eukaryota; kingdom Metazoa; phylum Chordata; order Ceratodontiformes; family Protopteridae; genus Protopterus; species Protopterus annectens. The sequence goes on from NC_056739.1 coordinate 1,608,415,789, forward strand.
GACTGACACAGACATGGAGGGGGTGTATCCATATTTATCAGGGGTACCTACACCTCCAAGTTAGTGGGGCAGCATGATACCTCTGAGATCATTCATGTGCAGCTAACATCAGCCACAACTGCAATGAAAACTGTGGCCTGCTACAGATCACCCTCCATGACCCAGGACCACCACTCCATCTACCTGGAGGCAGTGGAATACATGACAGTCCTACCACACACCCTGGTATTGGTCGATGTCAACTACCCTACCATTAACTGGGAAACTTACTCAAGTACTCACTTCCAGGCCTAGTGCTTCCTGGAATGTAGCACCTCATATGCCCTGTATCAGATGGCAAACTCCCTAATGAGGGGTGGAAACATACTAGAAGTGGTAATCACAAACATGGGTGACAGGTGCACCACAGCAGAGGTAAACCAGTCACTGGTTAGATCTGACCATGAACTATTCACTGTTTCCACACCCAACCATCTCCCCACCCATGGAAACCACAGTGAATACCTTTCCTACAGCTAAATTCACACTACTAGAGACAGAGGTGGGGGGTTTTGCAGCCCTCACACTAAGGGAAAACACTGCTCAAGATGCAGACAGATTTACAAATGCACTGTATAAGCACTTACAAGGATGTATGGCTCATGCCATCACTGGTAAACCAAGACTCACTCCTCCTAGACAAGGACTCCAGTCTGGTGGACCCCTGCAATAAACAGGCTATACAACAGAAGTAGGACAGTAGTCCAGAAAAACAGCAAATCCCAGGAAGGGCAGACATCCATGACCAGTATTAGTAAGAAACATAGGTCCCTCGTGAAATCATCCAAGGCTAATATCAACAGGAAAATAGGCAAGGATTCGAAAGATAACCACAAAGCCTTCTTTGGCTATGTCAAGGATCTAAGTGGTAACACACAGATTTGCAATGTGCCGGTGCAATATAGCACAAAATATACTGACCCTACTGATATCGCCAACATCCTTGCAGATGCATTCAGTGCAAACTTCACCCCCTAAAGAGCCCACAACAATATCCAAAAAGTACAGTATCCCAAACATCAGAGACACACAGGTGGAAATGGCCCTCTCTAACAGCAATACACAGCATCAGTGGAGGCAGATGGTGTCCCAGACTGCATCTTGCAAACACTACAAGACAAACTGACCCCCCACCTAATTAAGCTTTTCAACCTCAGCCTCTCCACAGGCTACATGCCCATACAATGGCACATGGCAACGGTTATTCCACTCCACCAAGGTGGGAAATACAACTGACCATGGTAACTACCACCCCTTAAGCCTGACTAGCCTCATCTGCAAAGTTATGGAGCGCATCCTCATGGCACTCATTAACAAAGACATTGGTAACCTCCAAACACTTGAGCAAACCCAGGTCAGCTTGGTTGAATGCACTTCATGCCTACTGAACCTGTTTAACATCTTACAGATAGTCACCAAGACATTAGATGAGGGGAGAGGTGGTTCACACATACTACCTGGACCTTGCCAAGGCTTTTGACACCATTCCCCACTCAGGTTTTATTGATAAACTCGCCAGCCTGTACATACTCCCATTCATCACAGGATGGGTTGCCAATGGGCTTACACACAGAACCCACATGGTAAGATTAGCGGTCTCCAGGTCTAACTCTTAACCAGTCACGACTGATGTCCCACAGGACTCAGTCCTGGGACCCCTACTGTTTGGCATATACATCTCAGAGGTAAAGGCAAACACAGGTGGACTACAGCAGACCATGTTTGGCAATGACTGCAAACTGGGAGCCATACTTGACAGTCCGGCTGACACAGACATCCTTCAAGGGGCCTCACAGAGACCAACACAGGGTGTCAAAATCATGGCCTCCAGCTAAGTGCTACAAACTGCATGGTCATTCCATTGTGGAATATTAAGCACCCACATATTAACACATAAGTGACAGCCACTTTAAAACAGACGAGGTAATAGGGTATCTGGGGATTAAGGTAGATAATGATCTCTTCTTTGACAATCATATCTCCAAAGTAGTTAGGACATCCTTCTATGCAGGCCATCTGATTATTAAAGGGTTTGCATCTAGATATACTGAGGTTATAGTGCCCCTTTACTCATCACTCATCAGTCCCATCATAGAGTATAATAACCCATTTGGGATGTACCTTGGAAGACACATCCAACAGCTGCAAGGTCCACGAATGTACCTCACCAAGAGGATCACTGGCCTCAAACGTATGTCTACTGCAGCCAGACTGAATAAATTCCTACTTTACTCAGTGGCATCTCGTTTACTCAGAGATGATCTCTGCTGGCCAACAAAGCCATGTCAAACTCAGGCTTAATGAATATGCTCCACCTATGGGAATCCATGTCACAGTGAGCCACACGCTGTGGTGAGCTGAACCTTGCCACAACAATAACTGGAAGATGCTGGAGGGACAGATTCCTGTCACAGAAACTCCCCATACTTTGGAACAACATCCGTAATTACATTATACAGAGCCCCTCACTAGCACTCTTCAAGAGAAACATGGAAGAATGGATGGGGAACAGTAGATACACCCCAGGGATCCTGCCATTGGTTCTGCTCCACAGAGGGACCTTTAATGAATCAATGGGGTGGCAAAAGCTGACACATTTTGGCTAGGCTTATGAATTCCCTCAGGCAGCTAGCCAAGTACCTACCTATGAACCTATGAACCTATACATACAGTATCAGCACATGCTGACAGCTTAATTTACTGTTCAGGTGTTGACTTATCTTGTGCCAATAGCAGTTGTGTGTGCAATAGTCGAGGGCTGCCTATGTTGGATGCACACAGTAGACTGCCTATACATGACAATTTACAGGTAGATTTGTGTGTGTGCCATCCATTTTTACTGTGTGTGCAGGTGGAGAAAGGTGTCAGTCCCTAGGTGCCTACACAGTCAGTGTGTTTGCTATACATTCCCTCCTTGCCAAGGCATGGGCATACTGAGCACACCTCCGTCTGCCTACTGGGGCTGGCTCAGGGTGTTCATGGTCTGAGTACCTCTGTGCCTGTGGGGCCCTTGGCAATGGTGGTGGGCTGTGAGGGCCTTCACCATTCTGTCCCTGCTGCAGCTGTTTCCGCAGGATCATATTGTGTAGCATGGCACATACTATGAAGATGTGGGCACACGTGCCTGGACAGTACTGCAAGGCTCCACCAGATATGTCCAAGCAACAGAACCATGATTTAAGCATCCCAAGAACACGCTCTATGATGATTCTGGTTTGTGTGTGTGCCTTATTATGGCGTTCCTGCATAGGTGTGTGTGCATTTCTGATGGGAGTCATCATCCACGGTTCCAGTGCATAGCCAGCATCCCCCACCAGGTGGCCATATGGAATGTCCCCCCTGGCAAATACCTGATACAGCTGTGAGGCATGCCAGATGTGGGAGTCATGATAGCTTCCAGGGCTGCCAGCACACACATCCATGATAATGCCCTGGGCATTGCACATGACCTGACAGTTGATGGAGGGGTATCCCTTGCGGTTTATGTAGTGCCTACCCTGCTCACTGGGTGGTGACTTGATGTGTATGTGCATGCAGTCTATTGCACCCAGTACCTCCAGGTATTCTGCCACACAGTGGAAGAGACGCATATTGCTGGCCAACTCCTCCTGCGTTCGGGGGAAGTATATGTGCTCATTGGCATGTGGTAACATGGCATAAGGAACTGGTGAAGTACCCTGGATGCTGATGCCTGTGAGATCCCCATGATATCCCCAGTTGGCCTTTGAAAGGTACCTGTAGCTAGTATTCTCAGGCTTACACATACCTTCATATCCAACGGGATGGGTTCTTCTCTGTTTGTTCTGGCTCTGAGGCGTGGCCGACACAGTTCCACAAGTTGCTGTAGGGTGTCCCTGTCCACCCTGTAATGCTCTACTATCTCCAGATCATGTAGCCCCTGGTAGGTTACCCTTTGTCTGAACACTCTTCTCCTCCTATGGTGCCTGAGGTGGTTGTGTGCATCATCCTCCACACTATCTTCAGTCTCCAACACATGATGGTAGATCAAAGCTATGGCAGCCCCTAACATGTACATACTAAAAGTTCCCCATCTGTATACACGAATGGTGCAGAGTGTATGGGAATACACAAGTGTGTTTGAGGTGCTTTTACACTTTATACTATTTTGCTATGGATGCTGCTGATGTCATTGGGTGTGTATCAGCAATTCCAGCTGCAGGGTATCTTAATTATGGGTTTTACAGTGAGTACTGCAAGTGTGGGGCCTTTAGTGTGGAGTTATGCTTGCCTGCCTTGATTAATCTGTTGCCCTTTAATTCACTTTTACACCTGGATCCCCTCCCGTTATCAGGCATGCATCCACCTGCCGTCTTTCTTGTTTTGTACTTTCCCTACCCAGTCATGTGTTGCAAAATGTGTCTTGTAGCTGATATACTGCAAATCCGCTTTTTTCTGCTGTGACACTTTACTGTTTTCTTTGCAGTACAGCCCCTCCCCTTTCCTCTTCTGCAGGTAGCTGCTTGCAGCCTTGTTAGCTGTTGTCAATGGCCTACTGCAGGTTCCTAGGTGTTAATTAGTCATTTGTACTCCAATTTCCCTGCTGCAGCATTTCCTTATTTCTTTCCTATATCCTTCCTGTTTCAGCTCCGGTGCGTGCCACGCAAACCCATTTACCGGGTTTAAGTGCGTTTTCATCTCCGTTCACATGCATACTCGGTTACCTTGTGTACTCTCAGCTAAGCAAAGCTATAGCCAGTTCGACACACCCCTATCCTGCAGCTTTGCTTAGCTACGGGCAAACTGGATTAGCAATGCTCCAATGTGCTTACAGCAAAGGTGACACACCCCTCTCTTGATGTCATCTTTATCTCAAGGGTACACCTCGGTGTTATAATGCTATGCTGTGAGGTTCATCCTTACACCAGCGGGGATTCTGTGATTCACTATTACTCCTCTCATTTGCATGGCATTGCCTACTAATTCCTAGCTACCATGCATAACACTGTTACAGCCCCTTAGCAACCCTTGCGCCATAGTGTAGTGCAGCATGCCTGCCATTCACTATTATGAGGAAATCATGATATGTGTTACATTGCAGTTTTATTCTATATTTTTCTATTTTCCTTACGATCCCGTTTACACATCGCTGCTCTGCGCTTCCACTTCGCGATAGTGCGAATATAAATATTAAATGTAAATTTTATATTTTGTACATTTTTTTATGCCAATGGCTATATATTTAACCATTGGCATATATTAACAATATAATACATGTGTTTGGTCGGCTGTCATGGCTCCAATTTTATGTTTGCAAAAATGTAAACCATTTTTTACAGTTTACGTTTCTGCATGCTTACACTACACCTGCACCACTTCATGGATCGCTACATACTTTCATTTGCATGCTACACTGCTGAACATGGGTTAATTAGCATACAGGGCCCGAGAGCTGTGTGGGCGTAGTGTACGTAGGTAGTGCACATAGGAACAGTTCGTACCTGGATCGCTCACCAGCGCAAGCTTCATGAATCCCAGGGATTGTATTTCTACTGAGTTTGTCGTCATATCTGTTTGGCAGTTTGCATGCCATTGCAAACTAGCAACCATTTCCATACTAAAGATAATCATTTCAGCCAGATCTTCTATTTCTTCCTCATCGTCTGTCTGAAAGAGTGCTCTTCTTCAGTTCTAATATAAACACTTCCACACTACACCGTCCTTTGTTGTTACTGTTACTTTTATATTTACAGTTAATCCAAGTAACAACATATTTATAGAGTTGTAATTGGGATAACAATTAGCCATCCTTTAAATTTTTTTTTTTTTATTCCTAAGAGCTGGAAAGGTCATTTTTGCTGGTGCATTGCCTTTAAATGGAACATGACATTTTTAAGTCTGATGAAGATTTTGTTTTTGAGTTCAGCCCTTGCAATATACCACCTTATGTCTTCTCGTATGGTATAGTTTCAAAAAGCTTTCAGGAAGACACATACAGCAAGACACATTTTGAAACCTGTTGGCTTCCATAAGATGTATAAGATTAAAAATGTTTAATATTCTGGCTTGCATACAGAAAAGACATATTAAAGTGACTGATTATAAATCGTAGCACATTAACTCTCAGTAATTTAATTTATTGCATTCTGTTGGTTTACTGTGTGGAGATTGCTTTATTAGCATCAGTAGGTTTAATGTTGCACAGTCTATAAACCTTCATATTTGCCTGAAAACTGAACTTCTGTTTTACTTTCTCTGCAATTGTATATTTGTACTATTTTCTTGTAATATTTTTGTCCAAGAAAATTATGTGAATATGTTAATGCTGTTTGGATTATATGATTACTAGTTACATTATCACTTATTGCAATGTATTTCTCTAATTGTCCTTATCTCAACAATTTAAACTGCTGTGGCAAAAGTATGCTCAGAGAAATCAAATTTTACATCATAAATCATAGATTTACTTTTCCATTGAAGTGCACATATTGCAGTTATAGACCATTACTATGAAAATAATCATGGATACGCTGAAAGGAAGTGGCGATCCTTGAAAAAAGTTTTTAAAAAGTTTCATTAGATGACTCTATTTTAAATCAAATAAAGTAAGACAATTAAATATGTGTGTACGTGTGCATGTTTGTGTGTGTGTGTGTGTGTGTGTGTGTGTGTGTGTGTGTGTGTGTGTGTATGCATGTTTGCGAGTTTTTAATTTCAGGTTTTAATGCATGTTATTTTGCTCATCACATACACAACAGCCCAGTTCAGAATTAGTTGCTTCCTAACAGAGCAAGAATGGGATGAGACAGCAGTGATGAGCTCTTTAAAGGGAAAATGGCATTACCGTCATTCGTCTGCCCTGCCATAAGGGGTTTGTTATGATGTTATGGTTCCCACAGGCATCCTCTCTGATAGACAACTGTGAAGGCCAAAGATACTGCAACTTTAAATACTAGTAATGCTACACACTATGTTTTTAACTGAAATGTAACCCCTTGTCCTCCCAAAACTCATCCTTAAAATGACCTCAGTGCACAAGCTGTTCATTTTCAGCATTGCAGGGCTGCCACATAATACTGTTGTATAACAGGTGATTCACATTTATCTCTCAGTGAAACTGGCGGGTGCTGAGGGGGAAAGTGATTTATGGAGCTCAGTCTTCTATGTGAGGGTCAAGTTGCAATCAGCTGGCAGAAACAACTGAAAAAAGAGATGATCTCTCCTAGAAATCATCATCCACTACTGACCTAAGTGGTCTCTTGAACCTCCTGCACACCTTCAGAGATCTACACCTTCATGATGGATGTTCAGAAGAAATATTCAAGAGGTTTCTTGGTGTCTGTGTTAGCAAATGAAGGAAAACATTTTGGTCTGGTTCTTGCCTAGCTTATGTTAACCTACTCTAATAGGCATCTGAGCACATGCACACACACACACACACACACACACACACACACACACACACACACACACACACGCCGCGCATGCACACTCACTCTCTGCAACAATGCCATATCCATATGTTCCCCTGTTAATGCATAGCAGATCAACAGCAAGCAGATTAACATCAGGGATACCTGGATATTGTAGCTGGTAGCTTTTACAAGTTACATTCCGAAAAAGTATTTTGTTACTAGTTGATTGTCCCACGTCTATGAATCTGGTTCCAAAATAATTTATAAGAATAAATTCTGAACTGTTAGACTTCACATAAACTTCACAGAAACTCATAAAACCATAATTTTAAACCACACCAGCAGCTTAAGCAACAAAGTTATTTAAGATGGTAACTTCTATGCATGACCACTTGTTTAACACTTCCCTGATATGTCATTGCTTTTCAAAATCAGGGCACGGAAACAACATAGGTGTTATCATTTCAGCTGTAAGGTGCCATGCTTACAGCAGGCCATCTGTGAAAGACAGTGATGTGCATTCACTGACCTCAAGTTTCACTGCAGTATGTTTTCTGGAGAATCAGATTCTGATGCTACCCGCATTGTGAAGAATATTGAAGCATTGTGCTACATTGTGTTACTACATGACACAAGATGGAAAACCAGTACAAAGTATAAAGCTATAGTCCTAATGACTGCTTGCACATGTGAGTGTGTGTGTGTGTGTGTGTGTGTGTGTGTGTGTGTGTGCGTGTGTGTGTGTGTGTGTGTGTGTGTGTGTGTGTGTGTGTGTGTGTGTGTGTGTGTGCTGCCAGCATGAACTGCTTTTTCTGTTTTTTGTTGCTTGAATCTAATCAACCTGCTTGGTTTCCAACTAAAATAGGGAGGGGGGCAAGTGGAAAACACAAGCATATGACTACCATGAGTATGAGCAGAATTTGGGTTGGTGGAGAGAGTAACAAGTGATTTTATATGAGTGACTATACAAAGAACATAAGACACGTAAATTAAAACATATTGAACAAAAAACATCCTGTTAATTTTTTAAGCCCACAGAATTCTCTTGGGTGGCATTTGGTCAGTAAATCCCCAAAAGTATATCAATTACAATTATGCATCACTTTTAAAGCATATGTATTCTTGATTTTTTTAATTCCCCTCTACCAATGCTCACATTAGAAATAACCCTAATAAGAGGAAATCAATACCCAGAATGCAATACCATTATGCAACAGTTACAGGCAGTATCAGTGTCAGTGTAGGCAAAATTAACTACTCATTATTTGTTACAAGCTTTAAAAACAATATTTTGTTAGATTTTAGGATTTAAGAATAGCGTGATATTCTACTAGAAAACAAACAATAAATATCTTTAACAAGAAGGCTGCAATGAGCAACAATTTTGTATTATTCCAAACAAAAATTAATTTAAAAAATATGTACAGACAAAGCAAAGAGGAAGTTACAAACATAACAACAGTATACCTTTTATCACTATCTAGGAATGCAAATCTTTTCAAGCGAATGACTGAAAAAATAAGAAACATGTTCTTAACATCACTTGAGCCAATAAAATTGTTATTCTCTTATTATTTGCTCTCTAGAGAACAAGTTAAAAACCTTTTCCAGTTCAAAATAACTTAAACAATATACTTAAGAAGTAAAAATACAATTTGATCTATCCTGGACAATGGAACCATAATCATCTACCACATTATTTTTTTTCTCAGGAGTGTCATTTATTAAATTTCTGGGCTTGCAGATGAGAATGTTATTTTCTAGTATTCCAAAGAATATTATTCTTTCTAGCATTTACATGCTTGTAAGGATTTTTGATTTGTACAAGAGCACTACAATGTGTAAAGAATCTGTGTATGTTGATTCAGAACAGACCTCTCACCTGTCCCTATTTTAAGATACCTATTTTGAAACATGGTTTACCCCTGCAAATGATGTATTTTTTTTTAGAGGTATGTCCCTAATTTCAGGATTGATTTACCACTTCTCACAGTTTTCTGAATCCCCTCATCATAAGTGATTTTTGAAGCTGTCTGTAGAGACAACCCCCACTACAAGAACAACATACTACTTTCACTAATAATTTAAAGAAAGACAGCACACATCTTATATCTCCCTTTTTCAGAAGCAAAAATAAGTGATCTTGTGTGCAAGGATTCTGCAGTACAGTTAATTAAAGTATAAAGATTTTAGATGTTCTTTGATAATGTGCTTATATTTTTTCATAATTTTTTGTCACTCTGTTTTGTTAAACATGCGTTTTTGGGTAGTATCCCGCATTCCTAGTGGAATCGAAAAAAGTTATGCTCTGTCATACAAACTGTATGCTAATTAGATAAGACTGGCTGTTTCTATGTTTTCAAAGGTCTTTTTATCTATTTTCAATGCCTGCAGGTTTTGAGGTATGATTCAGGAGTAGTGTCTATGAAAGCAATTGTTATTATAAAATCAGTCAGTACCAAACTTATTAGTTGTGGTGAGGTTTACACACAAAGGCAAAGTATGAATGGTTAAGTGGCAATGATAGTCAATAAACTGACTTGAGAGCCGAGAAGTGATTATTCCTGGTATAGGCTGAACACTTGCTTAAACAATTACATTTGTTACAATTTCTTTGACATAAGCTGTTGTATAACAATACTTGTTGATGGAGAAATTCTCTTGCTCTGAAATGGATGTCAGAGATGCATATAATAAATGTACACATTGTAGACCTGTCTGAGTCTTCATGTTCATACATGTTCATGATAGAGTTACCTTTTCGACAGTGATGAGGTAGTATTGATAGAAGTCTGGATTTTTCTTTCTTTTTTTAATTGTTTTTTTCATTTTGTTCTTCAAAGTACTGGACAGAAACTCACAAAAAACAGTCGATGTGGCCTCTATGAAGTCCAAAAGTGCAAGTGTAGTAATTAATTACACAGTTATTTTGGGGCCAGATTGCTGCTGTTGACTGTGTTAAGTAGATCTTTACCCATGATAATTTTAGTTCTCTACCCCTGTAAAGTCTGCTTTTAGCCAAAAATATAGCTTAAATGAAGGCGTATTTTAGAAGATGTGCAATGAAATACAAACACACGGATTGCAACCTATAGAAAAATTTACTTTTGCAATGTGTTGTTTCATTGTTAACCTGTACTCTATCATTTTCTTGTGGTATAATGTTTGTTTATTTTTCACATTGTTGGAGCTTTTCTTCCCTGGGCCTCCGCTGAAAAATGGACCTGTATCCAGTCGGACTTTCCCAGTAAATAAATGTTAAATAAATAAAATAAATGAATTAATAAATAAATAAATAAAAACTCAGTCCCCTGGATTCTGCAAGCCTTGCACGGTGTGCAGGATTAGTGCAGGAGCTCTAGCAGGCAATATGTCTACCGTGCAATTCAGGAATAGCCTGCAGAGGCATGCATGAGAGCCCCTGCACTAGTCCTGCACGGACTAAGCCCCTGTATGCAAATCACCCCATTTGCAGGAGAAATCCATGGAAAGGAAGTGAATTTGTGATCTAGGAAGCTTGAAACCGGCCATGCAGGACTAGTGTAATCTGCAGAAATGTACTCGGTTAGTAACCGAGTACATTTCTGCAAAATCCAAAATGAAGCTGTGACAGCTGCAAATAAAAGCTGCATATCAGTCAGGCAGCATGCCAATGGCCAAGTATAAGGCCATTGGTATTGCAAACAGCTTAAAAAATAAAAACAAATCAACTTTTATTTTTTTTTTAGCCGATCTCGGCTGTTTAAGCATAGGGCAGCAGCGCGCAAATGGGATTGGGGGGGGGAATAAAAAAATAAACCTAAAATAAGCATTCTAACTAAAATCACTATTCTGTCATTAAAGTCAATGGCAAGCAGAAGACAACATGGCCAGTGAGTAGTGGTTGCTAAGGGGGGAGGCTCAGTGTGAGACATGTAACTATGTATTAGCAGGCAAGCCTATGCAAATGAGGGGAATGATAGTGAATCCCAGTTTTCCCCAGCATGCTAGTCAGGTCCCAACAGTTTAAGAGCAGGAATAGGTTGGTGCAAGCCTAGGAGTTAGCTGACATTATAGGGGTGTGTGTCAGGAATACTGTAAGTGGATTGGAGTCCTGTGGCTCAGGTTTGCTCCAAGCTAACCACAGCTAAGCAAGGGGGTGTGTCTGAGTCTGCCTAGCACTCTTTACATCGCCTAAGCGGGTGTCTGCGCTGTGCACTGGATTTTAAAGGAAAAAAAAAAAGTTAAACCAGGAAATAGCAGCTCTGTGCACATTTAAGCACTCTGTTTGTGCAGCGCACCCTCGGGCTTAAACAGGAAGGCAATGGGAAGGGAAAACAGCAGTAGGAAGGTAATCAAGGAGAACTAGCAAAGCTGGCAGGTGAAATGTATCAGAATCAGCCAATTACACAGGCAGCAGACTAGCCCAGCCCAAAACACTACTATAAACTATGCAGACACCTTCCCCTCTGGTTTTTCCCATACTCTGCACCACTAGTGTATACAAGCGGGGAACTTTTAACAAACAAAACTACAAAATGATAGGGGCTGCAGCAGGCAACATATAACAACATGTGCAAGAAGCTGAGAGTGGTGAGAATGTGAATGCTGCTGATCAACCCACAGTGAGGAGATGGAGAAGAGTGTACAGACCCAGGGTAACCTATCAGGGGCTACATGAGCTGGAGATAGTGGAGCACTATAGGGTGGACATGGACCAACTACAGCAAATTGTCGAGCTGTGCCGGCCACGCCTGACACCGAACTGACCGAGAGGAACCCATCCCAGTGGATACCAAGGTATGTTTAGGTTTAGGAATACTAGCCACAGGTACCTCCCAAAGCTCAACTGGGGATATCATGGGATCTCACAGGCATCAGCATCCAGAGTATTCCACCAGTTCTTGGATGCCATGTCAGCACATGCCAGTGAGCACGTATATTTCCTCAACACCCATGAGGTGTTGGCCAGCAATATGCATCTCTTCCACCAAATAGCAGAATACCCTGAGGTAGTGAGTGCTATAGACTGCATGCACATACACATCAATGCACCAACTGATGAGCGGGGTAGGGTCTACATCAACCGTAGTGGCCTCCCCTCCATCATCTGCCAGGTCATGTGCGATGCCCAGGGCATTATAATGAATGTGTGTGCTGACTGCCCTGGAAGCTATCATGATGCCCACATTTGGCATCTGATGCAGCTGTACCAGAGATTTGTCAATGGGGTCATCCCCTATGGTCACCTAGTGGGGGATGCTGGTTACATACTGGAGCCATGGCTGATGACACCCATCAAAAATGCACACACACCTGAACAAGAACGCAATAATGAGGTACACACACAGACCAGACTTATAATACAGCATGTGTTTGGGATGCTCAAGTCATGGTTCCAGTGTCTGGACACATCTGGTGGAGCTTTGTAGTACTCACCAGCTACATGTACTCAAATTGTTATGGTATGTGCCATGCTACACAATATGTTCCTGCGGAAACAGCTGCAGCAGAAACAGCACGAGACAGGGCCACACAGCCCCCCTACCAATGCCAAGTCGGAGGAGGAACAACCTGAGCCTGCCCAGTAGGCAGATGGAGGCATGCCCAGTATGCCCTGGCCTTAGCAAAGAGGCAACGCATAGCACATACACTGACACAGTAGGGACATAGGGAATGACACCTCTCTCTGACTCGCACATACAGTAAAAGCAATGCCAAACATGACACTACCTGTGCTCAACCATTTATAGGGAGTGTACTATGTGCATTCAACATAGGCAGCCCTCCAGCACCATCCTCAATCCTGGCACACCCACAAGGTAAGTCAATCAATCTACCTATTGCCAAATGGAATAGAATGTGGTGTTACCTCTATCTATGGTATGGATGTGAGCATGCAAAGGGAATTGGTGGATGGATGTTATGGCAGCAGATAGTAGACACCCATAGTGGCACCATGACACCTGTACCACATACTGGAGTCACCATAGTAGCCAGTACTACACAGGGTGACAAAACCCACTGCAGGAAATGTACTGGGTGACATGTGTGTCCATATGACTCACACATGCCAGTCAGGGAGGTTCCCATACCAAACAACATTCTCAGCTAGCAGGACATGTGTAGACAAACCCAAACAAAGCCTGTACTATGGCCTCTGAATGATGCCTATGGGTAACCTCCCCCCAAGGCTTACACAGACAGACTACAACAAGTCAGGCAGTGGGATGTTAGTTCTGAAGGGTAGGAAATCAGACACTAATATATAGGGAAACCAAAGCTAAGACCTGCAGTACACTGATATGCCTTTAGTCAGTATTATAGGTTAGAATGCAGAATGAAATGGAGTACCTAACCTACCAGTACAGTCATAGCAAATGTGTGTAAGTGCCAGGTGTACCCCCCCATCCTATGTAGACATGTAGAAACAGTAAGGTGTGCCCTCCAATTGTGTGTAGAAATGTAGAAACAGTCAGGTGTGCCCCCCCAGTCCTGTGTAGAAATGTAGTAACAGTCAGGTATGCCCCCCCAATCCTGTGTAGAAATGTAGAAACAGTCAGGTGTGTCCCCCCACAACCCTATGTAGACATGTAGTAACAGTCAGGTGTGCCCCCCCCCTCCCCACTCCCATGTAGGCATGTAGAAACAGTCAGGTGTGCCTCTACTCCCAATCCAGTGTAGAAATGTAGTAACAGTCAGGTGTGCCCCCCCTCATGCCTATGTAGACATGTAGACATATAGAAACAGACAGGTCTGCCCCTTCCCCCGATTCGGTGTAGAAATGTAGTGACACTCAGGTGTGCCCCCCCCAATCCTGTGTAGAAATGTAGTAACATGTATGAGTAGGTATAATATGAGTGGAGCACAGATGCCCAGAGGTGGCCAAGGTAGCAGGATAAGTAGCAGCATTTGCACAATATGCAGGTCTGTGTGTGTTAGGATGGTGTGTGTTTCATAATGTGTGAGAGTGGTCAGTATGTATGCATGTTGAAGTAAGACCTGGTGGCCATTGCCCACTAATGCTGATGACAGGGACAAGCCCTCATGACTGCAGTGCCAAAGACAATCTCCACCAGTATAACACATGCTAGCAGTAAGCCATTGTATATGTATGGTGGTAATATGTGTCATCATATGAAAGACTGACATGTCATGGCTAATGGGCTACATATACAAGCAGTACACAGGGGAAAGTACCCCAGACATACAGTATATATTGTGTCACTGTGAAATGGAGACACCCTTGGATTTGTACATATAGGTATGCATCATAGAAACTGGACCTGTAGAAGGGGATACCGGTGATGTCTGCCTGAACACCTGCAGATCACGAAGGAGGTAGGACTGATGTATTGGGAATCAGCTGATGTACCTGCATATGCCAGCATAACTGTAATGCCCCATGCATATCTGTGTGTCAAATGCAAGTAGTGTCCATAGCACACATGCACCCAGCCATGTAATCACCACCCACAGGCACCTCTCTGGCAATATCCCTGCTGTGGAGAATGGGTACAGTAAGACCCCACCTGTATATGGCAATAGCAGAAGACTGCAGTATGCAGTGCAGGTGTCCCATGCAGGTGTGTCCCTAGCCGTAGGTAGCACCCTGCCAGCATCCACACCACCTGATCAAGACTGATAGAAGGTATTGGCATGAACAACTACACACCTACCCTGTCACCCCAGGGAATATACTGTATGGTGGTCTGGGACTGTAGGACTGACAGAATACAATGGTCTGCCACATCTGGCCTGCACCAACACCTAATGCCAAACAGGCACCTGCCAAAGGCCCATGTCTCACACGTACTGCCAATGTATGTTATGTAATGGACACCCAAATAACAACATAACACACTCCACATAAGCCATATGCAAGGCCATGTGGATAAACCACAGTAACATGTCCACCATGTCCCACTGCATGAACTGTTGACCAACACTAACACACACCTGTGATGTGGTGATATCCTTAGGGAAAGTATCAGAGATTGTATGCATAATTTATGGAAGAGGTTAGAATAACAGAGTGGGGTGTGGGAGAATGCACAGCATGGAATATGCAGGGTCTGACACCAAGTTGTGTACACACATAAATGGGTGGCTACACACCTGCCCATATACCACAATAGGGTAAATGTCCTGACCCATGGCCCCTGCCTCTGGCTAACCTGTGCAAATCTGTACAGCTATGAGGCATTGCCATAGCAAGATAAGGCCATACTGTCATGTTG
Organism: Protopterus annectens; assembly: GCF_019279795.1. Classification (NCBI taxonomy): domain Eukaryota; kingdom Metazoa; phylum Chordata; order Ceratodontiformes; family Protopteridae; genus Protopterus; species Protopterus annectens. Next base: position 1,608,431,420 of record NC_056739.1, read on the forward strand.
ATGGGCAGACAAGAATGGGATCCTCTGCCAGCACTGTACCAAGGTATTGAACTGGATACACAAACCCAGCACCAAGTGTCTGCAGCTCCCCCTCCAGAATGGCAAATTTACCATGAATACGTAGGTGTCTGCCCACAATCCCAGACACAGCTGCAGTCACCCTTGTCCCCAAGTCATCACTGTGAGCAAGAATGTCCACCTGACAGTACATGAGGATAGAAAACATCACTGTGTATAACAGTACACATGTCTGAATATCTCTGCTAACAGCAGTACCATGCATCTGAAGCAGCACAGACACAATCACCTACAGTACATACTATCCCCTGCACAGTTTGTCCCCATATTGTCAAATGACTGACGGATATCCTGCAGAAACAATATGCTACCTGTAGGTGTACAACACAAAGGTCTGCACTGCAGTACAAACTACCTGGAATTGATCCACACATTCAATACAGAAGGGCATACTGGGCATACTCACACACTTAAACAAATGAAGGCCATGTCTGCACACAACAGTGGACCAGACATATCTGGCAGTTGCAGATGTTAGTGCAGAAACTCCTCAGTATGCAGCACCCATGCTTTGCACACACACATTGGATAGGTATACAGGCATATATCCAAGGATAACACACTATAATAAGCCAAAAGTAGAGGTACACAGATGTGTGGAACAGAGTGACTGTCACAAGGGGCCATCCATAATGAGGCCTGTCCCACCCAGCACACAGCCAAATGGCTACAACCACAAAAGGTTCGGATGTCACTCACTGTAGACCTTAGCCACTGGTATCTGTCAGCATTACGGGCTATGTGGTGCAAGTGCTAGCTGTGCAACATGACTGCACAAAGAAGTAGTCATCTAGCAGCTGTATACACGTACCTGTGGAATATATTCCCCTGCATGGGTTATGGCCTATGCACACACACTGCCCTCCTCATAGCCGTACTATGACAAGCCTGCTGAGGTCATCCACTTTGAAATACACCCTTGTGGAAGGTGTAGGCCAGTAAGCTTAGTGGTGTTTCCTATAACTGCATACTGCTGTAGTGTGATAAACTAGTAAGGTAGAAGTTCTAATCCCATACATGGCAACTGTGTGTGTGTGTGTCTCAGTGTAGAGAGCAATGCTTCGTAGGCTAGTCACACTCACTACAATTCAAATTCCCTACTTTGTCAAGGCAGCTGATGTCATACACTGTGAAAAAAACCTTTCAGAAAAGTGTAGCCCAGTAATCTCTGTGGTGCTTCCTATAACTGCGTACTGCTCTAGTGTAATAAACTAGTCAGGTAGGAGTTCTAATCCCAGACATGGCAACTGTGTGTGTCTCTGTCTGTGTGTAAAGAGCAATGCTTTTTAGGCTAGTCGCACTCACTACAATTCAAATGCCCTACTTAGGCAAGGTTGCTGATGACATTCAATGTGAAATACACCTTCTGGAAAGCTGTAGTCCAGTAATCTCTGTGGTGCATCCTATAACTGCATACTGCTGTACTGTGATAAACTAGTTAGGTCAGAGTTCTAATCCCAGACATGGCAATTGTGTGTGTGTGTGTGTGTGTGTGTGTGTGTGTGTGTGTGTGTAGGGAGCAATGCATTTTAGCCTATCCACACTCACTACAATTCAAATGCCCTACTTTGATAATCCTGCTGATGTCATTCATTGTGAAATACACATTTGGGGAATAAGTACTCCAGTAATACCTGTGGTGTATCTTATAACAGCTTTATGCTGTAGTGTGATATAGAACTCTGATTGGGGTTCTATTCCCACACGTGGCAGTTGTAGATGTTTTTTGTTTGTTTCAATGTCTGTGTAGGGAGAAATGCATTTTAGCCTAGCCACACTCACTACAATTCAAATGCCCTACTTTGGCAATTCTGCTGATATCATTCATTGTGAAATAAACCTTTGGGGAAGAAGTACTCCTGTAATCTCTGTGGTGCGTCCTATAACAGCTTCATGCTGTAGTGTGATATAAACCTCTGGTAGGGGTTCTATTCCCACACATGACAGTTGTGGATGCTTTGTGTGTGTTTCAATGTCTTTGTAGGGAGCAATGAATTTTAGCCTTACCACACTCACTACAATTCAAATGCCCTAATTTGGCAATCCTTCTGATGTCTTTCATTGTGAAATACACCTTTGGGGAAGGAACACTCCAGTAATCTGTGTGGCGCTTCTTATAACTGCATAGTGCTGTAGTGCAATAAACTAGTTAGGTAGAAGTTCTAATCCCAGACATGACAAGTGTGTGTGTGTGTGTGTGTGTGTGTGTGTGTGTGTGTGTGTGTGTGTGTGTGTGTGTGTGTGTGTGTGCGTGTTTGTAACTTGTACCCTGTGTGGAGGTGGTTGTGAGTGTGTAACAACAGGGCTCAATGTGGAGCGAGTTTTGCAAAATTCTTATATGGTGGCCCTAGTATATATCATAATGTCCACCATACAGGGATAACAGATGTGAAATAGCAGATAGGCTGGGGTGCAAGTCCATACCCCTACATGTGACATCAAGGCCAGGCAAACAAAGTTAGCAACCGTAGTATTACCCAGAGAACACTCTCAACCCATGTCTCATACACACACACACACACACACACACACTTGCCTAGGCAACAGCCACTATGTTGGTAGTACCCTGCATATTGTCCACTGATAGTAACCATGGTGTGATTGCAATGGGCTACAGAGGGCATGGCACCCTGTCCATCTGTCCAATAGGTACGTACATGCTGACAGTGCACCTTCCCCATGTTCTCCACTGGACACCTGCAACATCTGTGGTGCCATCAAATGTGGCCCACAAAGGACATACCATGTCTGAAAACATGCCCTGTATGAACAGATGCCACTGAGACCAGGGAATGCTTGTATCATGCTATTAATGTATGTTCATTGTAAACCTGCTGTCCAATACCAGTTCCCACCACATGAGGCCAGAACTGGCACATCTGATGATAATCTGTGAACACAACATTGGCCAGACACCCGAGGTACAGTTCCACATGTCACTGTACATGCATGTGGGAGGTGTGCACATCCCAGACACAGTCCATGTCATGGACTAAGGAACACATACATGGCAAGCAATGCACAGCATTGGCCACACAAAATAATCACCCAGGTGACTGGGTGGTGAATACAATACCCACCTGTGTGGGCAAATCCAGAAACTACACCCCCGAGCCACAATGCAGACCATTGTCATGTGGGCTGATGCAAAGATATACCCATCACCTAGCTTTTTATTGCTGTCTGGCACAGTCGACCAGTACACACTCCTGAAGCAATGCACACATGCATGTCAGTACTGACACCATCTGTGTGTGTGTGTGTGTGTGTGTGTGTGTGTGTGTGTGTGTGTGTGTTGTATGATGTGTATGATCATATTCCCACTCAATAAAACCCCCATTGGCATACTGAAGTATGCTGTCCAATGTCAGACACCTCCATATACCCTTTGCCCATATGACCTCTGTATGACCCCTGTGGTGCATGTGATACCTGCACAGTAATGTGCTGTGGCAATCTTACTAGTGATGAGTTGTATTCCTGGCCCTGCCAAGTGTGTCAATGTGTGTGCTTCCCAATGAGAGTGTGGCTGTGTTGATACTGGCACCTGTTCATGCGGACAGACATGTGTACTACACCTACCGTATAGCTACCGTATCCCTGTTGCAGATGCCAATCACCATCACATATACATTTTGAGGGCTCCTCAACATGTAACCTATGTGGTGCATCCGATAACTGCATAGAAATGTGATAGCACTACATAGTCGTCAGGGGTTTGATACCCTGTACTGGTAGGTGTGTTACACAAATATGCTTATGCTTTACTCTCCCACCCCTCCCTGACTTTACTTTGCCTCTGTCTGCCTCTCTCACTCCCTCTCCGGTGGATGTGGAGACCTACACCTGCTTTGCTTAGGCAGCAGCATGTGCATGTTAATTAATGCTCATGATCAGCTGATGGCCTATGCATGAATTGCAGCCCTCTTCTAGCCGATTGCATGTGGAATAGCTGTGGTAACTTTCCCATTGCCAATTGCAAGGAAACACACTCCAGTTTCTAGGAACAGCATGTTGGTGTTGGGCCTTTTCATTCACTGTGAGCAGAAACTCGTTCTGTTGTTTGGCAAACAGCATCTCAGATGGATTGGGGATTGCCTCTAGCAACATACACTGTGGAAACAGGGCAACACACAGGAGGGGTATGTACCTGACCTGACTACAGACTGTAAGTGTTGCTATACTGCATTTGGAGTAATGTTTGTTTAACAGGGTGTGTGTGGATATGGCTATCCTACATGTTTTAATAACTGCCATGTCAGTGCTATGCTTATGAGCAAAACCCATCTGTAGGGTCATCTGCAGACTAGGCAGTCTGTGGTGCCTTTTGTCTCATGTGTTACCCACAGAGCACCTATCTGTGGACTGCAGCAGGTAGTGTGAGGATTGCAGTCTGTAGATGGTGACAGCTGTGAGAGTTACTGACTTCATATCCCTCATAGGACATATGTTGCAACAAACCTTGTTACAACACTAAATGTATGAGGTTATCACAGCAACATGTCAATACTGGCCCTGTATATGTGCCTCCAGCCACAACTCTGTCAACCTTTATACATATGTCATGCAGCAAGAGGTGCATATGTGCTGTACACATAATTAGTGACATCATAAGTGATAACAAGCCAGTGAGATATCAGACTGCTACACATGTAATGTATAGTAGGGGTTATATCTGATGATATCACCTGGACATTCTGTGGTTGTGTGTACAATACTGAGGTCAGTGTACGTAAGGTGAATGTGAACAGTGTGTGTATTGATTATATGTACTTTGGCCTGTGTACAGACTGCGGTAGATGTCATTGTTCTTGGTCCCATTCTATCTGATGTTACATGCTGCTTCACTGTATGTTACCCTATCGGCTTACATGTTTGTAGGGCCATACACTCACATGTCCCATACCACAGACAGGCATCGGGCCACACTGTGTAGCGGCTAAGTATATGTAAGGTTAGTGTGAGAGTGGCACATGAGGATGGTGTTGAACAAATAGTCCATATACTGCAATATTATGCTAGCTAACCATACGTGGCTGTGTTTACATTGGCTGTGGTTATACACTTTCACACTGATGCTGTGACAGAGATGCATATGTGCTGTGCACCATAATTAGTGACATCATAAGTGATAACAAGCCAGTGAGATATCAGACTGCTACACATGTAATGTATAGTAGGGGTTATATCTGATGACACACAAAGCTATGTCAAACCCAGAGCTTTTAGACATGCTCCACTTAAAGAAATCCCAATCCCTATGAGCTACACACTCTAGGGACCTAAACTTTGTCACCACAATAAACAGAACATGCTGGAGGGATAGATTTCTGTCCCAGAGACTTCCCATACTCTGGAACAAACTACCTATCTATATCAAACAAAGCTCCTCATTAGCACTCTTTAAGAAAAATCTTGATGATTGGATGGGAGATAGGAAATTCACCCCGGGGATCACTTCTGTGGCTCTGCTCAACAGTGGCACAGGAAAAAAATTACTTGGGTGGCAAAAGCCAGGGTACCTTTTGGCTAGGCTTATATAGGCCCTAGGTCAAATAGCCTAGTACCTACCTCTGAACCTATGAACCTATGAACATGCCTGTAGAGCCTGCTATATATGCAGGTACATGTGCATTCTCCCATAGGACATGTAGGCCAGTGCTGAGCCAGTCTGCCTGTAACCTGCACAGTGCTTTGTTTCATGCCTAGCAGCTTAGTGCACATACCCAGTGAGATGTCATGTCCAGATACTTGCCAGATGTACTGCTGCTGGTCCTCCCTTGATAGTCATGTATGTCATACAGAGCAATGGGATGCTGTACAGATGTATGTCAATATCTAGTGGGTAGAATGTGGCAATGGCACCTCTGTACCAGTGGTTATGTGTCAGGACAGACAGGGGTGTGTGAATGCATAACCTATGGGGGCAAATGTATATCAGTCATTACGTGTTATACCCATCTACATGGCTGTTAACATCCACATTGTCAGGCTTGGTCCATATGTCTTGCACTAAAGTGTTCTGTGTACACCTCTGGACTGTCCAGAGTGTGTCAGAATGTCCACATATATTAGCCAATATCTCTGCTGTAGTCCACAGGAGCATTACGTGCTAGCAGCAGTACTGTACTATGATGTCCTTAGGATGCCTGTTAATAGCCAATGGTGCACATTTTGAAAGTAGATGTGACTTCCCACACACACCATGTCTGTGAAGACAATCCCTATTACAGTAGCAATAGTCTATAAATATACCTGCTATACACACCCGACATCCCCTTGCACTATGGAGCTGGGACTATAGGGGCTGAGGTAGGGCTACACTCCATGTTCAGGACATATGGTGAAAATATATGTATATATAATTATCCAGATATCTATATAAATATATACACATATACATATCAACATATATAGATTAATATGTATATGTACATATATATACATATAAGCACCCAGATATATACATATGCAGAGCAATATATGTCTACACATATACAGATAGAGATACATATGCACATATACGTATGGATATCTAAATATATATTGACAGTAGTAGGTATATCAGACTAGATATGTATGCACATATAGTTATAGATATCTACATATATATATCAACATAACTAGGCATATCTGTACACATAGGATGTGCATACATATATAGCTATATAGACATATATACATATATCTCTATATACATATATCTATTGTATACACACACACACACACACACACATATATATATATATATATATATATATATATATATATATACATTCGAAGAGATGTACACATGGCCATATATATGTAGCACTATACAGAGTATACATGTGCATGTACATGTAGACATATATAGACCTATTATATGTATACAACCATATTCCTGTCATGAATAAACATCATGGTTGTGTATACTTTCCCAGGTGTATCTCACTGTATGTATCTGCTATGTGCACATTATGAGAAAACAACATATGTGATGCATCAGTCATATTAATAACAAGGGCTACTCAATATGTGTATTGCCAGCTATACTGGTAAAACAACAGCTGTCTTCACAGTGGTCATGGTGTAGTTGTTAAGTGTTGTGACTTCAGTGTAAAGGGCATGGGTTCAAGACCTGCAAGGGCTGTTCATTTTGTTGCTGAGCAGAACAAGGGCTGTCTGATACAGAGTGGTTAAGGCAGTTTTGTGCTGCTTTAACCGGGTTTACGCAGGTTTGCATGAAGCTAAGCATTACTGAGCTATGGGTAAACGTACAGGCATTTACACAGTGTAGGCAGCGCTTACCACTGCGCAAATCAGCTTAGCTGCTATATTGCAGCAATGTTGATACTTGCTAAGCATAGCTTAGCCCTGGTAACCAGGATGCACCACCCAGTCTGATAACCTGTAATAAGTGTATGTAATGCTATGTACAATACATGCACCTATGTGCTGTCATTACAGTAGCAAGGGGTGTGAGTGTCATGTGTGGGACACAGACATATATGTGGCCTGTACAGCACTGTTATCCATGTGACTGTGTTACATACAGGTGTAGTAGCTCAAGGTACGTGCTGTCACACTGGCATGTAGTGTATCATGGCAGTACTACTGTTAACAGTGCTAATCAAGGCAAAAGCAGACTGCTTAATGTAGTACTGACAACAGGCACATCTGCGAGCATGGCTGGATGCCATACCTCTCAACTGTACAGATTTTCGCAGAATGTCCAGATTTTTCCCTCATATTTTTAGTGTGTTCCTCCTAGAATCTGTACTTTTCTGGCAAATAGCTGAGGATTGACGTCATTAAATAATGACAAACATTTGAGTTTAAGACTCTATATCCTTCAAAAAATTCATGCTAATGCAAAACCTATTATGCTGTCAACTTTCTAAGTTTGTAAGAGCAATATTTAAAATCTGTAACTATTTGTCCCACCATCATTTTAGGCTTTGTCCAGATTTTGTGTTCTAAGAGGTTGAGAGGTATGCGTGGACGCCGAGGCCTCCCTGTTGTATCCCTGGTGTGTGAGTTATGTCACAGTATATACCCCTTACTGGGTAATGATCCATCATGTGGAATGTAACTGTAGACTGCCGTCTGTACAGCACATGTTAGTGAGGGCATCTGACATGTAGTTATGGCATACATATTGTTGTCAGTCGTCTATCTGTCAACACACTCATGCTACTGCATAGCTACTTGCCAAGCTGATGACTGTCAGTCCTTGTACAGATGTGCAGATGGCATGTACACAGCTGGGATATGTACAGGAAACCTAAGCTTGATTGAGACTGACATGTCTGCCCAGCTGTGTAAGAAGTGGCACATATAGGAGATGTCACCCTGTATGCACCACATGTCACAGGTACCTCCACTACACTATCACAGTCAACCAAACATGCTTGGGTACAGGTCTCCATCACAGACACTAACCATGTGTTGTAATGCATGTTGCATAAATGTCAACTTGACCACTTCAGTGGCCATGTGCAGGAGGCACCTGGAGGTTTGGCTGATGCATGTCATTCTCACCCTGAGGGTCACGACAGTAGTGTCTGTCATTAGAATGCCTGCTGCCACCTAATAACACTGTACACACAACCCCTACACAACCCATCTCCCCTTGGACAATAGCTAGGTACACAGCTAAGACCATCTGCAGGGATGCACCCCTGTACTGACATGTGTGTATGTGTGCATGGCTGAGTATAGCAGTGTCTGTGTGTTAGCACACCTGTATTTGGGAATTCCATGAGGGCCTTCACAACCAACACAACACCCATTGCCATAGTCAGTTGTGGCTGCTGCTGTATGGGACATTACATTACCCTGTTACGCTCCCCCCCCATACTGGCTACACAAGCCTTGCAGTACCAGCACAACAGTGTTTTACAAATGGGGTGATAGGCATGGGATACCCATTGTGTTCTGGCATGTGTGTGTAGTTGTTCATGTCCGTATATCTGTAGGGTACAACATTCCGAGGCCACATACTCATATTACAATACCCATTGCCACACAGTAGTACAGATAGTATTGTTGCTGCCCATAGGTGAGGCAGGACAATGCAACACCCTACTATGCTTGTGGCATGTGCATGAGATGCATATCCCTGTAGTACCACTGTTGGGGTATATTTTGGGTTGTATCGCAGTCCTGGTCAATGTGTGATGATGGGCATGGCAGAGTATCATCATGGGTTTCAGAGAGTACAATATCCACTGGAGGATGTGGGTACTGTGTACACTGACATTACACCAAGGTACACCTGGTATATGTCCTATGTACCACATTATTGTTACCACTGTCACCATCAATCATACAGGTAACTGTTACCACAATCCAAGCCAGTTATGCATGTGATGTGTGCAGCCTACCTGTAACACAGTGGACAAACGGTCAAGTTAGTTAGCAGCGATAGGCTCTGGTATCTCAGATGTGTGCCTGTCTATGTGTCTGTAAATGTGTATATGATGGTATATCACACTACGTATTGTCCAAATACACCCCCCATTAGCATACTGTACATGTCTGGGGATGTTCTGCATGTAACATGTAACCTGGGACACACCTCACCCTAAACGTTGTGTGGTGTGTGCAATGTAAGCCACACACTTCAGTATCACTACATAGCTAGGTAGGGGTCTAGTCCCAGTGTTGCCAAGTAACAGTGTGCATGTATGTGGATGGGTCAACATCAGGTTGCAGGGTATACAACCCACAGTGGACCACCTGTCCATGTGGCACAGGCAATAACCGGTTTAGTAACCTGTGAAATATGTTCAACTGTACCCCAGATATGTCACAGCCATGGTGTCACCACAGTGACATATCCCATTGTGGAATATGACTGCAGACCATCCTCGTGCTGATACATGTACACCTACAACATAGGTTCATAGGTTTATAGGTAGGTACTAGGCTATCAGTCCAAGGGCCTACATAAGCCTAGCCAACAAGGTTCCCTGGCTTATGCCACCCAAGAAAGTTATTTTCCTGTGCCACTGTCGAGCAGAGCCACAGAAGTGATCCCCGGGGTGTATTTCCTATTTCCCAACCACTCATCAAGATTTTTCTTGAAGAGTGCTAATGAAGAACTTTGCTTGACATAGATGGGTAGCCTGTTCCAGAGTATGGGAAGTCTCTGGGACAGGAATCTATCCCTCCAGCATGTCCTGTTTATTGTGGTGACAAGGTTTAGGTCCCTAGAACATGTAGCTCAGAGGGATTGGGATTTCTTTAGGTGTAGCATGTCCAACAGCTCTGGGTTTGACATAGCTTTATATATTAGGCAGAGATCACCTCGGAGTAGGCGATATGCTACAGAGTAAAGCTGGAGTTTTTCTGAGGTGGTCAGTGTAGGGTGTTTGTTTGAGGCCAATAATCCTCTTTTTTAGGTACTTCTGTGGCCTTTCCAACTGCTGCAGATGTCTTGTGAGGTACATTCCAAAAGGGGCGTTGTACTCTATAATGGGTCTAATGAGTGTCGAGTAGAGGGGAACAATGACCTCTTTTTTCCTGGATGAGAGCCCTTTTATGATGAGGTGTGCCATGTAGAAGGCCTTCCTGACTACTGTGGTGATGTGACTATCGAAGGAGAGACTACTGTCCACCTGGGTCCCAAAGTCTCTTATCACACATTCGGTGTTAAGTAGATTGCTGTCTATGTGGTAGTTCATGGGTACAGAGTTTTTACCAAAGGGGATGTCACTGCACTTTTTTGGCATTGAGCTTGAGGCCATGGCTCTGACACCAGGCATCTGTCTCAGTGAGTCCCTTCTGTAGGATGTCCACATCATTTGGGGACTTGACTATGGCTCCCAGTTTGCAGTCATCTGCGAACTTCATTATCCAGAGGCCTTCTGTGTTAGCCTGTACTTCAGAGAAGTAGATAACAAACAGGAGAGGTCCCAGGACAGAACCCTGATGCAAATGGATAACATTATAGGGACTGCACTCAACCATTGTTACTAACAGCTATAAGGCATCATTGCTGGATGGCTACACAACCTGTCCTATATGCATTGCACTTTACTCCCTAAAACATGTTACACTGCAGTACTGTGGTACAATGTAGTACAGTCACCGTGTGCATCAGAACCATATCAGCCTGTCCCTGCATTGATGGTATGGATGACAGGGATGTGGCACAGGTATTATCATATGCATAGGGCATACTTGTGCTGACACATGTACACCTACAACACAAATGGATAACATCATAGTGACTACAACCAACCAGCGTTACTAACAACTATAAGGCATCATTGCTGAACGGCTACACTACCTGCCCTATATGCATTACACTTTACTCCCTGCAACATGTTATACTACAGTACTGTGGTACACTGTTGTACAGTCACCGTGTGCATCAGAACCATATCAGCCTGTCCCTGCATTGATGGTATGGATGACAGGGATGTGGCACAGGTATCATCATATGCACAGGGTGTGATGTTGGTTTGCCAGAGGCCGAGGGTAGGCCATAAATTTGACACCATGTGTGTGGGTGAGGGGTGTACTGTTGGGAACTGGGTGAGGTGATGTGGTGTGTGTAGATATGGGGTTGTCCTAGGTGTGTTTGCATAGTGTGTGGGTATGCATCCACATAGTTCTGCCATATGGCTGCCCTACACAGGTGTTTATGGACAGCTACAGACCATACCTGGCAGGGTGTACAGTTCACTGTCTCTGGCCACGGACACATGGACTGTGCCTGTCAGGGGCTCCATGGGCATGTCCAGGTACAGCCTTGATGCGCTACTCTCACCTGCTGATGACATTTGTTCGCTGGTACCAGGTCCCTCCTAGGACTGGCCTCGACTATGTGCACATGGCCTGCTGTGGTGTGATGTGAACAGCACACCCCCCCCCCACTGCCAGGGTGGCTACTGCCACTACGGGAGCCCCTTGGTGTCCTAGCATGTCCACGTTGACTACCAGCTGTTGGCATTGCTGGCCTACATCCACGCAGCCATTGCCGCACTCCCACCACACATTCAAGCACGGACAGACCACAGTCGATGAGGGTCATCATCTCACCATACCATCTATCCATGGACTCCACGGATGGCACCAGCCAGTTCACGGGCATTGTCATTTGTAGATGTGAGGGCAGCCCTCTGCAGCATCAGGCCCTGTCTGCAGTAACATTCTATACATGTCTGTGCTGCAATGACAGCATGAAACATGCTCCTGCTGGAACCAGCTATGTTGCCTTTGCCAGAGGCATGATGTCCAACAGCCCTACCATGAGCACCCTGGGACATTTGCCTATGTGTTGCCCTGCTGGACATCCAGCTATGCATGTGGTGGCCAGACACAGTAGGCATGGTTACCACACTTTCCTGTGCACTGCCAATGAACGCCAGCTGTTCCTCTGATATTAGCCACTGGTGATGGGTTGTGGATAGGCATTGAAACTGTGTGCAGGGTTGGGCTGGCTGAAAGGGGGATGTCAAATGTTGTCACAGTGTCGGCCACTGACAACCCCACCTGTGCCTCAACATTAATATCATCATCTTTGGTCTCTGTATGGACACCAACATCAGATTGCATGCAGGAGGTACTCTGACCCACCTCGCCACCTGTGGGGGGAAAACAATAAACACACTTTAAGACCTGCACAGCATTGCCTCACAGTACACACACACACACACACACACACACACACACACACACACACACACACACACACTCACACACGCACATATGCACACACGCACACACCTCTGTAATACCTATCTGTCCATGGCTTTACAGACAGTTCCATGTATATGTCCATGTGTTACCCCATCCTGCATCACACTTGTTAACATACACACATTGATACCACTCATTGACATATCAGTCCTCCAAATGCCTACACAAGTGGCCCTAACACAAGGCCTGTTACTACTTTACCTGCCTGACCTGTGTGTAGTGGTTTTACATGGCCTCACTGCTGTCATTCGGTATGTACACTCAGTATGTCCAGACATGATGTGCATGGCTCCTATATGTGTGGGCTACTATATTGTACCCATAATATCACGCACTGGTGTGTCATGTGTACGTAATGCTCAGTACATGCCAGCTATGCTGCTCCTTCAGCCTATCATGTGACAACTGTAATATTTGGATACACTCCTTGGTGTTGACTAGTACTTCCCCAATGCATCTGTAATGCTGCATACGTGGGTTGTAGGTGACCTCTCTGCTGAATGCGGTATTAAGGGAGTACCTGGTATCTACCTTCCCTCTGGATGGCTGTTCCATGCTACAGACCATATTATACTATTTGCTGTCCTGTGAATACACATGACAGGTATTCCTGGTGTGTAATGTGGCAGTCCATGTCCATGTACTGCATGGTCCCAAATAGAGGTACAGCTGTATGAACACCCCACAATCCCACATGTGCATACATGGCCACCCACACAAACACACTCATGCACACACGCATCCTACATGCATCTATCTCCCTCGACTTCAGCAGAGTGACCCTGCAGACAAGCTAACTAACCACCAGGATGCACATACACACACACACACACACACACACACACACACACACACACACACATATACAAGTGAGGTTGCACAATGATAGTACACATAGTCCTCCTATTACCCATTTGTCAACATCCAGAACATATGGTACAGAACAGCATGTAGTTCAGCTATAGTCAATCCATACTAGCAACAGTATACATGTGTGTGATGCATGTGCTGTGTTACTAGGTGATGCCCCTTACCCTGGATAACACTGCACCCATGTACACAATATTACTGTGCACCTGTTCTGCACCGTGCCATGTACTGTGCACCACAACTCATAGGTGTACAACCCATTGCGGAATGTGTAATACTGTGTCTGTTATGGCAGCTTTATTGCTCACAGCCCATATGTTTTTCAGCAACACATACCTGGGTTGATATGTGGACAGTTGTTACTGGTGAATGCCTGATGATTGATTTACAGCTGTCAACATCAATGGACCATGTATGACCAATCTAATACTCTTACACTGACAACCATCAGCGCATACCATGGCTATGGAGGGTGTACACACCATTATTGATTTGAGGCACCCATCCTTGATCTGCCATGGGACCACATCACCGCATATCTTAGCAAAACATGAGCTCGATATGTGACATATGTCCTGTACTTTCACACGCAGTGTCTACAGATTGTGTTAGGTGTGTGGCTGCTGACCGTAATGCATATACACCATGTGGGCATATGTGTGCACACCCTTATCATGACGGTTTATCACACCTCCTGTTGTGTGTACTACAGCAGTTACTATTCCTGGCAGGGGTATACCAGCGTGGGCCATCTGCATTTGGCAGTGTATGTTCAGTGTGCTCTGCGCATGTCCCCCTATTCTGCATGATTGCAAGGTCTTCTCATGTGCACATCCCGTGGTGTTCACATACTGCAGTCACTATTGCTGTGGGGGTAGGGTTATGGCTGCCACAGGTCGTGAACCTGACTATGTGCAGATAGAGACATTCCTAGCATCCTTAGGATCCCTGATGCAGTGCACTGGTGTGTCATGCTGACACCCCCCCTCCCTCAGCCTTTATGCAGATGCATGACAAGTAAGCCCTACACACGTGTGTCACTTTGCAGTGTCCCATACACTGAACACCACATGTTTCAGCCTAGATCCAGCTAATAATGTGGACTACTGTAATGCCTTATGCCATAATGTATCTCTGCAGCCGTTGTCCTACAGGTATATACACTGGTGTTGCACTGTATATGAATGTTGTTCCAAACATGTCCCTACTGTAGGCCATGTCTACCACCATTATGTTACTCCCTGTGGACACATTCTGCAATGACAGGATGTTAGTTATCATGCAGGTGTCTGACATACCCTTCCAATACCCCATCATGATCACCCCTGTGACACCGTGCATTTTATAGCAACAATAAATGCCCATGTGCAACATGCATTCAGGGTAGGTGTGTTAGATGTGTGCATGGAATATACCATCGCCATTACATGCCCGGTGTGTTGGCAAGCAGATACATAAACCATACTCACCAGCTATAGGCTGCTGTCTTGGTGGTATCCCGGAGGAACCTACATAAGAGGGTGAGAGATGCAATGTCAGTGGCCACACCTGTGGCAGTGCTACAGGGTGGGTGCAGTATTACAATACATCAACGGTACATTTCCATGATTATATCACATATGGACATCTGTTTATCACTACAATGAAGCAACACAATATATCTATGTCATGTCAGATATGCATGATCTACCTGTACCAATGCAAATGTATACACAACAGTGGTCTGCTGATGTGCCCTGTGTCCTTACCTGCATGCTCCTCAGCCAATGTGTGGGTGCCACCCACCTCCACGAAGGTGTCCAGCGGTTGGTGGCTGGCCAGATGGGCAGGTGCCACGAGGCTGGCCAGGAGCTCCTCCACACATGTCAGGGGATGGATTGCATGCCCCCCCCTGTGGTGAGGTGATCCCCCAGAATGCAGCAGCACACCTACGGACAGTGTGAAGCAGGTCAGTACAATGATGCTGGACCTGCTCATAACTGCGGTTGTGCAGTCCGACATCATTGACCCTGTGGACTAAGTCATTCCACAGGGCGATCCGCTCCTGTTGTTCATGGGCAGCCCTGCCAAACAGCACTTGGTAGTGCTGGATCAGGTGTGATATAAGCATATCATGCTCCACTGTTGAATAGGTGGGCAAGCATGCGTGTGACATCTTAGCTGAAAGACATAAAGATGGAAACAGGTCTTTGCAACTCATACAGCAAGGTAACCACAGATCGTAATATACATCTCTGTTACCCCCCCCACCAAATCAGCTTCAATAAACTGTACACACAACTCATTAGGTATGGCTACAGCTTACCTACCAGTGGAACAGATATTGTATTGTACCACACTTTCTGCTATGTGATTGTAGCCATGTCCCCTGTGTGGACACTATAATTGCTGGCCTGTTGCAGACTATTCACCTGCATGCCATTGTCAGGGCCGCTATGGTTCCATATATGCCAGTGGTATGGCTGCTTTGGGATTGCTGCACATCTGACATTCTGTGTTATTGGGGATATCTATGCATGCTGTTGAACATGTTCCCGGGTTGTGTAGGCTATTACTACCAACATATGTTCTATACCAATGACACAATAACATGTATATGTTCTATTGGCCAGCAGAACCACCTCTCCAAACTCATCTGCTCATGATACCTGGCCATATCACATGTGTGTCCCAACCTGGGGCCTCCTCATGTACTGGTCCAGCAATACCATCAGGTAGAACCAACCCAGAGGATGTTGCCCCACCCAGAGGCACACACAGACATGTTCCTGTCCCCTGAGGTCAGGTCTAGAGTCTGTTCCATACCGGGCTCCACAGACACATGTGGGATGTGCTACATCAGTCTGAGGCACCCAGTACACATTCACAGGGCCGACATGCTCCTCCTGCTCAGCCTCTAGGCCAGGCACCTTTAGGACATGGTCTGTTGTTGTGAGTAGCAGTGGGTGGGAGGCTTGTTCCCATTGTGCCCATATTAGGGCCCATGGGGCATCCACATCACAGACACACACACCATCCAGGGTGTTTACCTACCACATGTGTCACATACCACCCCTGTAGACTGTCCTCTATCTACCAACCCTGACTACCTCCACAACTATACCTGCCATACTTCCCCATATTCCCATTGCATACTTTACAGATGGTGGCAATGTGGTCCCAACAATGGACTAACATGTGACATACTCATCCATGTTGCACAAACTGCCAGCTGTAAATATCTGTGTGAATTGCTATGTGTGCTGGTGCCTCATACATAGCATGCATCACTGTGGTAGTAATATAGGGGACATGTCCTTACATACATATATGTGTGTGTGTATGTTTGCATATATGTAAACATGTGCATATAGGTATATATCTATATATGTGTAGATATATGTGATGTATATATGTGCTCATATATATGTCTACACATGGGTATCTGTATATTTGTGGAGATACATGCTGAGATACAGATATATATATATATATATATATATATATATATATATATATATATATATCTTTATATATTATATATGTGACATATGTGCACATATGCATACCTATATGTGGGGTACATTCAGACATCAGGTCCACAGTCTCACAATATCTTCCTGCACAGCTGCACTATTCTGCCTTGCTACAACACAGACAGGTGCCACATATGAGCACGGCTTGACATTAGGGGAGTATATGTAGGACCCGAATGCAGCTAACCCTATTACACACCTACGGCATTCCTGCATGCTACATTACAGATTAACCTGAGTATCCTGCCAGTGGTGAGCTGTGGGTCCCACATGTCCATCATAATGGCATTACTTCCACCACCAGCTACTGGCCACGTAATATACTTACTTCCCATTACACAACACACACTATGATGGCTTACATCTTGTCAGTCAGTGCTGACCTGCACAGTTGATGGCTATGGCCTACAACCCACAGGGACAGACACTATTGTCCATAGCAGTTGTTCAGTTGAACATCATCACAACAACACCTGATGGCACATATAAATCATTCCACATCATCTATCCCATTATTATGGACCAGGTACTACATTCTATTACATGAATATATACTTCACATACATGTTGTGGGAATGATGTCTTGATGAATGAATGATGAATGATGTTTTTTCTTCCTTTGGCTTTTAATATGCCATTGCCTTAGGCTTTTTGTTTTGGAAATTTTCTTTTCTTTCTTTCTCTTTTTCTCTCTCTCTGTCTCTCTCCAGTAAATGGAATGGGCTGATTTGAATAGATTGCAGCATGGCTTTAGTAGGTGCTGCACATGATCAGGTGATGGCCTCTGTACCAATCAGTGTCCACCATTTGCTAATTGCATGCAACTTGCTGTGTAGTACTTTCAATTACCACTGTCATGGCAAACACTTACTATAAATCCCTACATCATAGGGGCATGGTCCCATTACCTTTCCTGTGTGATGGACATCCTTCCTGTGTCTGGGCATCAGTGTTACAGACAGCAACCTCTTACAGGAGAACCTGCACACTAAGGCCAGCTGCATATTTGTAGGAGGTTCCAGAACTACAGACAGAGTGTGAGTAGAGTTGTGTTATACTTTGTATAGTACTGGAGCTACAGGGTTTGTGTGTGCATACTAGTTTACCTTGGAATGCAGTCTGTCTGCATAGCTCTCAACTGTGGGGCTATCCTCTTGATGGCCAGAGGTGTGTCTATCGTGTTTTGTCTGTCCACCACACAGGTCCTGTGTCAGATATTTTATTGGCAGTGTGTGTGCTGAGTGCTATCAGTAGATGGTTACATCCATTTATGTTTCTGACCTAAAATCCCTGACTAAGGGTATGTTGCAGACTATCCTGTAACACCAGCAACTTGCTTAGTGTATGATAACAGTTTTCCACATATGGGCCTGTGTTCCAGCCTCTGTCCTCCACCTACATACCAAGCTTTACACATATGACATGCTGTCAGAGGTTGTTCTGTAGTGGGCTGTGAGTATATCACGCTGCCATTCCTGCCATCAGTCCATTGCTGTTGTATCCCCCACACATACGGTAGGACTGGAGCCATATAAGTGTGGGCTTCACCTACACACTACATGTGTGCCCTTATGCACTCCAGAAGCCAGTGTATGTAACAGTGGCATTTGGCCATGTATTACTGAGTCTGGGGGGGTGCACCATAAAAAACCTAGGCTGTTACAACATGTGAGGGGATCAGGGGTGAACTGCCTTAAGGTATCTGGATGTACATTGTCATACAATTCACCCGTATTTAAATTAATTACATAAATTAGGTTAATGCAGACTTACTGCCTCCTGTAGTACAGACTGTTCTGTTTGTCAGTGTGCTTGTGATGGTGTCAGTAATGCCTTGTTATGTAACAGTTACATCCCATTGTGTCAACTGAGGTCTTTACCACCTAGTGATTTTGTACAAAGTGTAGATAGAGGATGCTAAACTATATACCTGCATTACTTACTGTTAATTGTTTGGTATCCTGTGGCCCAGTCTGTCTTTACTATTGTACTATTTGAAGGGCTTGGCCTGGCCAGCAACATTTGTAAACCTTTCCAGACTACTGTACTAGTATAACTGTTTCACAGTTGCATTACTCTGTTTATATGGATGTCAGTGTCTGAACAGCTATATAACATGGCATATACAACTGTAATAGTACACAAATAAAGGTTTTCCATTTATGCAAACCTGTGTGTGGTGTTATATCCTATGACCTCTCTGTGGGTATATGTTGCAGGCAACGGATGGCATTTGTATGGGTGGCTCATACAGTGTCCAGTTGTTAAGGTGTTAACTGTAGGCATAGTGGCTGTTCCATATTGTGTGCACCTTTTACATATGTATCTTACTATACATATCTCTACGTGTGTATGTGTAGTCACACATATATATATATATGTATATATCTGTATCTGCATATGTGTGTCTGTGTATATGTATCCTAGGGATGTTGATAGCTTCCACATTGTACATTACCTATGGGAGCCAGACTGTACTGCATGATATGTTACTGATACCAGCCTGACATCATGCAGGTAGGATGGAGTACTTTTAACATCTTGCGCCCATGTCGTATCAGGTCCTGGTTATGGGATCTCCAACACTTGGTAAAGTATTGCAGTGCGGTCATGTTTGGCTGTGGGGGGTGTAGCAATTCGTACAAGACGTTTATTGTTTGGGGCCCCTCAACCCCATTAATGGTGTATGTGGACATATATTTTTTTCTTATTTTCCCATTGTTATCTACAGATGTATGCCCGTATATACCTATATAGATATATATATATATATATATATATATCTGCTTACATAAATATAACTATGTCCTTATATACCTACATAGATATATATATCTGCTTACATATATATACATTGCTGTTCGTATTTAGACATATAGATGTAGACATATATATCTATAGATGTAGGCATTTGTATGTATGTATATATATATATATATATATATATATATATATATATGTGTGTGTGTGTGTATATATATATATATATATATATATATATATATATATATATATATATATGTTGCTGTCTTTTGGCTTTTCCCAGTTAGGGGTCACTACAGCGGAACTCTGGTCTGCTAATGATTGGCAGTAGATTTTGACAAACGTCGAGGTGCCAGCTCGACATTCAACCTTCATCAAAGGCACGCTCATTTACGCATGTCTTTCGAACGCCCACCCAACCACGGGGAGCACATGCAGACTTCACGCAGAAGGCACTCCCCGCACTCCAGCCAAGAATCGAACGGGAGAACCTCTTGCTGTGAGGCAACAACGCTACCGCTGCACCATCTTGGCTTAGATTTTAATATATTTACACACACATATAGATCTACAGGTTGGAATACATTCTCTGTACTGTTGAATGACTGGGCTGGATGATATGCTTGTGAATACATCAGGATTATGTATATCTGACATGGCTTAGTGGTAAATCACTTTGTTTATGTTATGCAGGGTCTTGGGTTTGAGCCTTGCAGAGGATATTTATTTTGTTGCTGAGCAAAACAAGGGCAGTTGGATACAGAGTGATTAAGGCACTTTTGAGCATTTGTAAATGGGTTTGCATGGAGGTAAGCACTGCTAACTTGCAGTTACAGTTTTTTATACTCAGCTTCTAATTTACTTAACCAGTGTAGGCATTGCTTACTCCCACACAAACAGGCTTAAACCCACTTACTGCTGCTTAAAAGTGCTTACTCCCACTTACCCCTGCGCTAATTTCTTTAAAAGAAAAGAAAAAGGGGTTGATAGGAAAGTTGTGAAAAAAGGGCACAAAGAGGGAAAGACAGTAGGGAAAATAGCCAGGGATGTGCAGGAAGGGTGCAGGGAAGGTCCGTAGCTGCCCATTTCGTCTACAGCAACAGCTGTGCATATACACTGAATTTGGAGGTAGATTTGGACACTCAAACCCCTAGGAGGGGGTGAAGACAACAACACTAAGTTGTGATGCCAATTAGACTGGATTACATGTGTCCAGTGGACACTTGTGCGAAATGGACAGCTATGTATGGGGTAAGATTTTTTTTTTGGGAACAGATTGCCTTTTTTTTTTCAGGTGAGGGTGGGATGTTGGGGAGGGTTAGTAGGTATATTTGGGGAGGTAGGTTGCGTAGGTTAACAGACAAGACAAACAAGACACATACAGGGGCAGTATATAACACATGTAGGGGGTAAACACCTTGATGGGGAGGGGTGTTGGGAAATTGGAAGCCCATGAGCCCCCTAGTGAAAACAGTGGGACTGAGGTCCCCACCCATGGGCAGTCACCACTGCACCTTAACAGACCCAATGGTGGCTGTGCAGGGGGCTGAGTCGCAGAGCCAGACAGATGCTCTAGTTGCAACATGCAGCCCTCAAGCTGGCATAGAAGATCACCAAGCTGCTGGTTGATCTCTCTACGCACCACGACCCAGACCTGGCGACGGGTGACAGGTACCTGTCCACGCCCGCTCCAAGGGGGAGCAAGCCCCATCTCCTGAGGCAGTTCCACCCAAGGGTGGTGCAGGATCAATGGACAGGGACGTCCCAGGTTGGGCCGCAGAAATGCTGATGCCCGGTGCCACGACCAGCTGAGCTGAGACAGGTGGGTCCACTGGGACCGGCCTTCCCAAATGTGCTATAGTGTTTAGATTTCATCATCATATGTGGGTTAGTAATAGTCAACACATTCCAGGGTTAGATATAACAGCATGCATAGATATTCCCATTAACCCAGACACCAGATACTACAGAACAGTTGCATAGCAAACAGAACACACACACACACACATATATATTGAAATATATATATATATATATATATATATATATATATATATATATATATATATATATATATAGATAGATATATGTATATATATATATATATATATATATATGTGTGTGTATAGATATATATATATATATATATATATATGTGTGTGTGTGTGTATCTATATATATATATATATATATATATATATATATATATATATATATATATATATATATATATAGATAGATATATGGGACCACATTGGTAATAAGAACAGCATGCAGATACATTGATGGCACCATGCCACCAATGTTGGAAGAATTCAATATAGCACACGCATGAGAACAATTAAAATATTTATCAAACAATTGGACATTATCAGAACATAGGTGTCATTACATACCAGTTGGGGTGGTATGTTGATTATTGTTGGAGATATGGTGGGGGGGATGTCAATTAACAACTAGTATATTCCTGTAGTCCACATTACTTTCCTAGGCAGTGCTGTTATCTGTACCTTGCAAGTCTTACTACACTACCCTATAGCCTTAGTTTGGACAGTGATATGGCTGTCGTCATTGTTAGACATGAACTAGTTTTACCTGCAGTATACACCTCTTACCTGGTATACCTGTGGAGGGAATGTTTATTAACACTAACTAACTGTTTCTACATATACTCCCAGATTCCAGGTTGATGTTGTGCACATAGCTATCCAACTCTTTCTGCACAGACTCTGACCATGTGTTGCCCACATGCAGGTGTGCCAGGACATATCTAGAATATTGCCCTCTTCAACCTTTAGTGACTTGACATACACATATACATGCTTTCCTACACAGTTATATTATGTAGCACAGTGTGGGTGACAATGATCTGTGATAGTTTATTATTCAGAGAAACTGCAACACTCACAATTCCCTACAATACCAGAGTGAACAGGGCCAGTACAGGTTATAATTGTCTTTATTTCTCAGCACAGTGTTTGTATCCGATATACCTGTGGGAGCAATGTTTGTTAGCACTACCTGACTGTTGCCACACAAACTTCCAGATTGCACATTAGTATTATGCACATACATCTCACTCTGTTACTGTACACACTCTGGTCACAGATTGACAACATGAGGGTGTAGATAGGACATACTTAGCATATTACTCTCCTAACAGTTTAGGGGGTTGATACAGTGACAGGTTTGTTCTCATAGATGTTTGACAATCACTTGTATTCCCTGTTTGCTAGCTAAACATCTGGGTTCATCCCACAGATTTACCAGGGGGACAGGCAGCAGATATGTGCCCATATACTAGATATTCTGGCCTCATCTGTACAGTTGTAGGGTATGATTCTATATGCAGCCGACATCCACTCCCAGGATTCAGACCACGGCTGTGTCTGCTACAACTTAAACACTGTCCATCACAGTTGTTTCTGCTATATAGATATTGCTGTATATCTCCTATCTGCTTTCTGTCTTATTAATCCCCTGTGCTTTTGCATTCTGACCTTGTATTACTACACTCTTATACAGATCTCCCAGACAGTAATATTTTGTAGGACAGTGTGGGTGACAATGATGTGTAATACCCCATTATTCAGAGCAACTGCATCAGTTACAGTGCCATACAATACCAATGTAAACAGTACCACTACAGGGTACCATCCTTGTATTTCTGGGCACAGTGTTGGTATCTGGCAGACCTGTGGGAGAAATGTTTGTTAGCACTACCTGAATGTTCCCACACACAGTACCAGATTCCAAATTACTATTATGAACATACATCTAACTCTGTTACTGTACACACTCTGGCCACAGCTTGACAAGTTGGGGTGTAAATGGGACATATGTGGCTTCATAGTCTCATAGGGTTTTGCGGAGTTGCTAGTGTGCCAGCTTTGTTCTCATAGATGTGTGTCAATCAGTTGTATTTCCTGTTTGCTGCCTATACATCTGGGATCATCCCACTGATTTAACAGGGGACAGTTTGATAGGCAACAGATATGGGCCACTTTACTGGACATTCTGGACAGTTGTGGGGTATGATTCTGTATGCAGACTACTACCACTGGCAGGATTCAAACCATGGCTGTGTGTGCTAAAAAACAGCAGTTCACATCCCAATTGCATATGCTATTTGGGTTTTGTTGTCTGTATTTTCCCTGTTTCCTGTCTATGTGTCTCTCAGTTGTACTAAATGGCCTCTGGGGTTTACACCAGTCATATACAGGCATTCCTACACATTCAATTTATGGTGCACGGTGTGGGTAACAGTGCTTAATACAACAGTACTATTACATGACTGCAAATCTACATTACCATATAATACCAGAGTATACATATGCAGTCCAGCAGATAGACCTTTATTGTCAGGCTGTTACCCTTTTATTTATATACAAACTATATGAGAATCTTCCTGCCATATTCTCTGGTGTATGCTGTACTTGCCTTGAACAATACAGGTTTTATACAGGCAATTGATTTACTACTACTTTTAGTATTACTGACCGGCCACATGTCACAACCTCGCCAGGCAACTGACATGGGCCTCCTGGTTCGCAGCCTGCTCCATTGCAGCTGTGGGGGACATAATAGGAATTTTTAGCTATACCTATCCATGATATACATGAGCTGGCAATTATTATTACACACATAGTGGGGTATACTTACACACAACTGGAACATCCCCTGCCGCTCTAGCCTTTTGGATCCACTGCTCCAAGAGGTTCCCCTTATGCCGCTTTAGGTCATAGTAATGCCTGACCTGCTCACCAGTTCAGGGTATGTCAGTGGCACTGGTGAAGTCATGGGTGAGATGGTTACAGGCCTCCACCTTATATTGGCAGCCCTGGTACTGGGCCTGCAGCAGTCTCTGATCATGGTCTTTGACAAGGAGTCCTGCCATGACTCTGGACTCCTGGATGCACCAGCGCTGCACCCGAAAGCACACACCTTCTCCCTTTCTTGACATGGTGCCTGCAAGGGGAAGTTACAACCAGTTATGAGATGTATTCCCACCTCTTGGGTTTAAGTAGGGCCGATTTCCTGCACTTTTCCGTGATTGGCCGGTTTTGAAGAGGCTAGGCTATGGGCAAATCTGCTTACCTAGGGTTGGCATTGTTTAAAGGTGTATACCTCTGGGCACACTGAGTTAGCTAGCCTATACATTGCTTACACATCCTAAGCTGGCCTGTGCAATGCTTAGCATTGCTTACATTAGACTTTGCATTATAATTCCTTTTTGGCATTGATTTATTATTCATTACACCTTATATGTATGCCTGGTATCCATGATTCATGTGTACGTACACTGTATGGGGTCCTTGTGTTTTATTGGGGACTTCAACACTCTATTACAATTACACCTGACTTCTGGGCTTACTGCTGTACTCCAGTTCACATATTTATGTTATGTGGTGGGTTAATGCACATATGTCTGTATGCTAATTCCTTTTACAGGTTCAGTTTGATTTTACTATGGTGAAGACTTGTTTGCTGATACCTCATTCTTCTGCAGTTCTGTGATGGATTGGTGGCTAATTACTGTGACTATGGTGTATAGGGTCCTGGGTTCAAGACCTGTGTGGCTGTTTATGGGCTGAACAAGGGCTGTTGGATACAGAGTTTTAAAGGCAGTTGTAAGTGGGTTTTTGAGAGGATAAGCAATGCTAACCTGTGGTTACATATGTTTACAGAGAGTTAGCTTCATGATTGCTTAACCTGTGTGCGCATTGCTTACCCCTGTGCAAACGGCATTAAACTTGCTTACTAGTGCTTTATTCATTATGATACTGACACCTCACATGTGCATTTACTGCAGTACTCCATTTCATAAATATATGTTATTTAGTGGGTTATGTGACATAAATATTAGCCATAACATGCTTTGCCATGGAAAGTGCTGCAGTGGGACTCAAACTGGGAATGCCTGTTTATAAGGCAAATGCTCTGCCCACTACACTATTGCTATGCTGCTTTATTTGCATATATCTTCCTTGTTATCCTCTTCAGCCAATTAACCTGCATTAACCATAGCTAAGCGATGGGCACACCCGTGCACCTATGGTTAGCTTTAATCGGATTTAAAAAATAAAAAAGAAACAGGTTTGTTCCTTTTATTTCTGTATACTTTTGCTGTTGTACATGAGGGAGACTGTTGGTGGGAATATGCTGACACCTATAAGCAGTCTTGCTCATTTCTTACCCCTTTCTGCTATTCTTTATTGCAGGGGTGTGTATATTCTGGGAGCACTGCTCTCAGACACGTCTCCTGCAGTCTCACACACTCTGTGTAAGATTAGGAGCTCAGGTAGTGTGCCTCATTACTATGCATGATACGCTGCTGTCCTGCTCCTAAACAGCCGCCTCCGTGCAGGACTAAGCTAGTCCTGCACAGTGGAATAGTAAATCTGGGGGAGTGTCTTTCTCTGAAAGCTTGTGAAACAATACCATGTACTTCTTGCATGTTTATATATATATATATATATATATATATATATATATATATATATATATATATATATATATATATATATATATATATACACATATATAAAGATATACTGACATGCTCGGGAATTCAATAAACTCCATGTAGACTTTGTGCAAAGTCTATGTATAATTGTAAGTGTTAGTGTAACGAACAGCAGTGCTAATTGCATATTCATGCTGCTCATCATGCTTACATGAATACAAGCAAGGTTTCATGGCCAGCAGCAGTACTGCTGCTAGGAAACTGTGCAAAGCAGCATGACCACAGAAAGAAGAACCATTCAAATTCACCTGCAAAAGAGATTATGCACAACAGACACAATGACTACCAGGGGTGAAAATACTGCAATAACAGCAGTAATAATACAGTGAAGAAAAGTATACTGAATGAAATGTACATTATAACAAACATTTGCAGAATGAAATAATGGAGGGGGGCTAAATGGCAAGGACAAACATAAGGAAATGTACATTTATCAGGGAAAATGTGCTGATGAAAATGTGCACAGATATGAATGACAGGAATGAATAAAGAGGAAAAGGGCATGGTAAATATAGCGATGTCCCCAAGATAGGATATGTCAATGTATGTACATTTCCAGCATGTCAGTAGCATAACATTAAGCACAAATGTAGACATAACAGTACATACTGCTGTTTACACCTCGTATGTGAGTATATTGTATCAACACACATTATAGTAAATATGTGATAATGACACAAGGTTACATGTCAGTGGAGGTGAATGATTGTGATAGAAATTTCACTGACTTGGTTACTGGAGAGTACATTTTGCAAGGACATTATATACAATAGGGGGTATGGGCATTCTCTATAGATATCTGCAAAAGGATTTGCTTGAATATGACTGTCATGTCACCATAGCTCTCAATCAGTCAGGGATACATAGCAACAGAATCCTGGACAAATGTAGACAGAAATAGGCACAATCTTGTACACTTTGAAAATATTATGACCATTAATCTGTGCCATTGACAGAATATGAGTATAATTTTCTATACATGTTCTGCAGGAGCAGACATGTGCAACTGTAATTATTATCAGTATTCTTTAAGTGGAATTCGCCATCCCTTCTCCAAAAATGACCATTTTTGGAGGGGTTAAGAGAGACAGTGTTAAAACTGGATTTGAAATCAGAGCCAATCCTGGACATTTCAGAGGTTTGCATTGCACATAAACCTTAATCCCCACCAGCAAGAATCAAACCCATGCCAGCAATGTTGTCACTGAGCTGTGTATTTACCAGGTGCAATGCAGAAAGAATTATCACACAAGCAATTAGTAGAACACCTTGAAGGAAAGTCTGCAATAACAAATCCTAATGAGTATGCATCCCAAAGAATAGTTCTGTATAGCCTTCCAGATGTGTGGGAGCTCACTGTGCAATACGTGATACACTTGACTAAAGCATCCCTGGCTGATGTAGGTATCAGTCATATGGATAACAACACATACAAGCACCACACTGTTATGAGCAGATTCCTACACATAGCTGGGTATTGGATGCATCTGCCATATGTAATTTCAATGGATATTGCCTAAAGCATCTGCAACTGATGTGTGAATTAAGAAGTGATCCATTATAATGAATAGTACAGCAGTATGTAAGATGGATGACAATGCATACATTATGCCCATGTGCACAGAAAATACATCAGTGCAAAGTCAAGTGTCAATGATCGAGGAAATTGTCACTGTGATATGATACACATTCCAAACAATACATGAAGCACCCTCTTTAAGTACACGTCAAACCTCAACACATGTGCCATACATCGTGACATACATCCATATGTTTTTAACTATCTAGTGGTAATACTGATGTGATGTACTGGTACATCTGTGAAGCAGTACAGTTACACTATAGCTGTACCTATGCTACAACTGGACTTCAGGCTGTACATCACTTCCACATAAAACTTTGGGTATGAATCACATGCGGCACAGTGGAACTATTAACACAGTCTTAAAACTTTACCTATTTCACATCATTACATCAGTTGTACATCATATGCCTATATGTTTTTCAGTGGAAATGTGTGGGTGCGGGCCTTGTCACCATATATGGGGATATTACAAATGAGGTGGATGTGGTTCATACAAAAGAGTTAATGATACACATGCTGACAGTCACACATAGCTGCTGGGGAGCACCTGTATTATTCTTGTGAATAGCAAACCAGTAGTGCATACAATGACTTTCCCAAGGTCGCAAGTGAATCTCAACATGTCATATGTTTGTGTATATGACAGTATCATGATATGTGGATGAACCTAGGCATATGTGCCCATGTAATCAGTGTGACATAATATTGCTGTATATCAGATAACATTTACAAATGCTAGGTATACACATGCACACCTTTGCCATATTGCAGCTGTCACTGTGATGGCTCAATGAGAACTGTGTAGGATGTTGATTTACTCGACCACAAGCACACATGCCTTAGTAAGGCAAAAATATACGTAGCATCATTCCATGTCAATAATCCCCAGGAGGCAAATTGCTACAGCTTTTATGGAAGGAACCTGTAACCAAATTGCAGCAGTGGCCATCAATACAGTAGCTCAAATCACAGATTGGAATACACTGTTATAGGGCTACAGTATATCCACACCTTAATACAGCACATGTGGATGACAATAACATTGACATGTGCAATGTTTAGAGAGTCATAGGACAATACTGGACTAATGGCTAAGAACACATAAAATCCTAATCATTATTATATCATTTAATCCCACAGTGCTATAGCTATGTGATGGAAGGTAGTAGGGGTATGTGCATATGTGCATACAGTATGTGTTTGATTTTATTACAGATTGCTCTGTCCATAAGTAACATGTGCACCACCCCATGACAGTATTAGCAATTACACATCCAGTGGTGTGGAGATGGCTTGCAGAGGGTCATGGAGAGGCTCTGCTTCATGATATTCTCAGTGTAGTGCAGAAAGAATGTTATATGGACAGAGGGAAAGGGGGATGTTGGATTCATGAGGCTATGCAAAAGATACTCCTGAGTGGGTGTCAAATGAAAAGAGCTTCAAAACATCATATAATGACCGTAATATACCACCTGCCACACACACACAAGTTGACTGAGGTTGTATTGGAATACACATTTGTATAGGTATACAAGCTAGATGACACACAATGTAAGACTAACACTACCATAGATGTTGTGTTTAACAGTGTCAGGGTGTACTTTATAGATAATGACAACATCAGTGTATGCTGAGATGAAGATGTTTGGAGAAGCGTGTGCCATAGATGTGGACTCACATCCCAGTATAAAATTGTTTTCAGACTAATAGCTGAAGGAACACACATACTCAGTTTGCTGCTGTGAGATTAGAACTCCTACATCTTTAGTGATAGAAGTCTGAGAACACAATAATTAATGACTGCACTAACACAAATATGTGAGTTTAATACTGTCAGAGTGCACGTTATAGAAGATGACATAATAAGTGTATGCTGAGAAGAAGATGTTTAGGAGTAGTGTTTGACAAAGATGTGGACTCACATCCCAGTGTAAAATTGCATCCAGATTGATAGTTGAATGAGCACACCCACACTCAAGTTGATTGCTGTGAGATACGATCCCCTACCTATCTAGGTGCACAAGCTGCAGAAAATAGTACTTAACACTAGTGCCACCACACAAGTCTGTTTTATAATACTGTCAGAGTGCACTTTATATTTATTTATGTATTGGCATTTATTTACCAGGAAAGTCCACTGGGCCAAGAACAACCCATTTTCAGTGGAGGCCTGGGGAGAAAAGCTCTACAAAGGCAATTAGAAAAACAATAACACAATATTGGAACAGTTTGTATTAACAAGACACATAGTCATAACAGGCATTATAAATACAATAACGTAAATATGAAAATGTAGATGGTACAGAAAAATTATGTAAAAACACAAGAAACACAAGGCATTGAAGTAAATCTAAAGAACATATTCTAATACACTCTGATGTTAGTGTACGCTTCAGCGTAGACTCTGTTGTGAGTGTGGAAGTGATTAATATAGGTACAACTGGAATAACTATCTAAAGGTACATGTGTTAGAAGTAGGGAGTGTGAATGTGATTAATATAGGTACAATTAGAATAACTATCTAAGGTATATGTATAAGAAGTAGGGAGAGATTAGTGCTAGGAGTGATGAGTGTGAAGAAGTAATAGGAGTCAAGTTTTGGAGGAAGGAAGTAGAGGAAAAAGGTGATAAAATGTAGGGAAGATGAGTCAAGTCTTAGGAAGATGGAATGTATAGCATATAAAGTGCCAGAGGGTGGACAGATGCTGTTTCAGAGCTACTTTGAAGGAGGAGATGTTATTGATAGCCCTGATAGCTAGTGGGAGTGCATTCCATAGTTTGGCGCTAGAGAAGGAGTAGAGCATTTGCCTGCTGGGAAATTTGGTTTGTCAACTTGCAGGAGAAATTGATTTTCAGGTCTGAGTAATCTATTTTAGTGGTAGTGGGTTATGATTGGAGATAGGGCTGGGCAATCTGATGGACTTGTATACAATTTTATGTGCTATGGTTAATTGCAGGTATGTGAGGTGATGTGGGAGTTCAAGCTAATTGAGTGATTGTAAGGAAAGCAGTGATGGGATGAATATCTGGCATTGGTTGTGAATTTGGCATCTTTATTGTTACAGGACTCTAGCTTATGTTTTAGGAATAACTGGATATTGGTGTGGAGTGGGGCACCATACAGGAGTGAGGAGAAGAGAAAGGTATGAGCAAGAGTTTGTCTGGAAGTGCAGTTAAGAAAATATTTGTGTCTATAGTGGGATCCTAGTTTTTCGTGTGTCTTTTTGATAGAGATTTGGATGTGTAAATCAAAGGTAAGGTTTTCATCTAAGATGACTCCCAGTAGTTTTGTATGGGGTACTACTTCTATGGTGGTCTTGTTTTGGGAGTATATGATGAATTCAGTCTTACTTATGGAGGTACTTTTCTTAGGGGTGAATAATAACCATTTGTTTTTTTGGGAGGTTAGCGAAAGGTGGTTATCTGTCATCCATGTTTCAGTGGAGCTGAAAGCATTCTGGGCTGTATGCAAGAGTTCAGTAATAGAGTTAGCAGAGCAGATTATGGTAGAGTCATCTGCATATTGAACTACTGTACCATTAATAAGATTGGAGTGGAAGCTGCTGATGAAAATACTAAAGAGTAGCAGGCCTAATATAGAACCTTGGGGGACACATGTGGATGCATCAAGAAAAGGAGAAAAATAGTTTTGCCATTTAGTAGATTGTTGTCTGTTATTTAGGTAGCTGGTAAACTAATCTAAGATTGAAGGGGGAATACCTAGGTTTGATAGTTTGGTGAGTAGCAGAGGGTGGGAAATAGTATTGAAGGCTTTAGAGAGGTCAATAAATAGAGAAGATATGATTTTGCTGGTATCTCCAAATCAACTGACTTTATCCAAGAATGATATAAGTGCAGTAGTTGTGCTGTGGCCTGGACTGAAACCATGCTGAGTGGGGGGAAGAAGCTCATTTTGAAGTAGATAGCTGAGAAGTTGTTTATGGTTGCATTTCTCCAAGATTTTAGAAAGAGAGCAGGGAATAGCAATAGGTCTAAAATTTGAAATATCTGTGTTGTTGCCTACTTTGTGGAGGGGCAGAATGAAAGATTTTTTCCAGTTAGTAGGATTGAGATATCTGACCAGTTTATGTTTATGTCTCCAAGGATAATTGTTTCATTTTTTTTATATTGTTTGATATCCAGGCAAAAATGTCTTCTAGCAGGAAAATGTTATCGCCTGGGGGAATGTATATAGCTGTGATACAGAATTATTCAATCTTAAGAATGATATTAGTATCTCTGCTGTGGAAAAATGTGAATTGGGTTGGAATAAGGCACAACTGAATAGGTACTTGGGTAGAGTATGGCAACACCTCCTCCTCTTCTGTGTGGTCTGTCAGCCCTTAGACAATTGTAGCCCAGGGGAAGGAATTAATTGTCTTTTATTCATGGTTTCAACCAAGTTTCAGTTGCTGCTACTATGTCTGGTTTATTTAGTGTTATCCAGGCATGGAATTCTGCTATTTTGTTTCTTACACTTTGCAGGTTGAGGGTTGTAATATTAAGTCATTTGTATGAGTTGGAAGGGCTGAAAGTAGGAGGTTTAGGTCCTGGGTATGAGTGGATGTCTCCACACTGGCTTAGATTGGATTGTGTATAAGGATGGTTCAGGGGTGGCCGAATTCTCTTCAGGCAGTTATTGAGAGGTATATTGTTTAGGGTAACTTTTCCTAGAGGAAGTAACTTATATTCGGCATATAGTAGTGTGTTTGATGTAAATATGTTGGGGGATATGTCAGAATAACTAGAGAGGGGTAAGGATTGGGTGTGAGTTATACAAGACCTGAGGGGTGTGAAGAAAATATGTAGCAATGTTAAGTGAGATAGAATACAGAGACGTAGGGCCAAGGAGAGGAGAATGGAGAAAGGAGAACTGGTATGAGACATAATGGATTGGGTAGACAACTATGAAAGAGGAAGAAAGAAAGCAGCAGTAGTAGTAAGTTAGACTTCCCATACTGCCCTAGAGACTTCACATACTCTGGGACAAGCTACCTATCTATGTCAAGCAAAGTTCCTCATTAGCAATCTTCAAGGAAAATCTTGATAAGTGGATGGGAAATAGAAAATACACCCCAGGGATCACATCGGTAGCTCTGCTCAACAGAGGCACAGGAAAATAACTTTCTTGGGTGGCATAAGCCAGGGAACCTTGTTGGCTAGGCTTACTTATGCCCTTGGGCTGATAGCCTAGTACCTACCTATCTATGAACCTATGCAGATTTTGTGATGAGAGGATGTATTCAATTAGATATACCTATGTAAGGGCTGAGGAAACCGTAAGGGTTTAGTGATTATGGAAGAGATAAGATGATTGGGATGGAGGTGTTGATTGGTTTCTGGATTTGGATGGGTGGGTCTTGCAAAGTAGAAATGTAATTGATTTAGGGATGATTGGGAATAGGGGTAGGTTAGGGAGCGGAGTTAACATGAGTGTTGCAAGGGAGAATGGAACAGATTGGCCCAGGCAAGATGGAGACTGGCTCAGAAATCCATTCAAAAATGTAGGTAAGCTGTTGGAGAGAAACCACAAGGTGAGGTAGAAAAGCAGGATAACAGAGAAAGACAGAAACAGTGAAAGCGGGGACTTAGAGAAGAGACTAGAGGAGGTATGGACAGTGATGGGGGAGTGTGCAGGAAGGACAGAGTGCAGCAGACCGAACAGGAGAGAGAGAGAAGTAGAGTAGGTAGTAGGGCTATAAGACACAAAGAGTATGTACTTAGTGCAGTAGAAAGAGAGATAAAGAAGGGAGGATAGGGCAAAAATAGAAGAGACAGCTTAGGTTAGGAAGGACTGGAGGAGGGCTGTGGGAATTTACGAAGATTATAGAGATTACAGAGGATGACATTAGCAGTATATACTGAGAAGATTATGTTAAGAGGATTCTGTGACATAGACGTGGACTCACAGCTTGGTGTATAATGTCTCCAGACTGATAATTGAATGACCACACACACTCAAGTAGTCTGCTGTGAGAGGAGAACCCTACCTATCTACTTAGACACGCTGCAGAGCACATCATTTAATGGTAGTGCCACCACAGAAGTCTGATTGTAGCACTGTCACAATGCACTTTATAGAGGATGACGTCATCAGTTTATGCTGGAAGAAGATGTTTGGAGGGTTGTCAGAAATTGCTATGGAGTCATGTAACAATGTAAAAGCATCTTCAGAATGCAACTTGAAGGGCATAAGCTCATACTCTTCTGATTACACACAGACACACGTGATTGCTGTGAGATTAGAACCCCTTCTTATGTAATTAGACTAGATAAATAACACATTACTTAATGCTTCTGCCACAGCAGAAATCTGATTGCAACAGTGTCACAGTGCACTTTATAGAGGACTACATCATTATAGCATCACAGGTAACATATACTGTTAAGAGACTTGTTTGCAAAGTCAGGACTTGTGATATGATTGTGAGAGCATAATTTGTACAAGTACATATAAATACATCCTGGCAACCTAGGTGAAAAAAGCTGTCATGAATGCATATTTCAGAAGTGAGACAAACATCTACCTGTTTCTCAGGATGTTGTGTAGATACACACACACACACACACACACACACACACACACACACACACACGCACACACACACGCACACGCACACACACACACACACACACACACACACACACACACACACACACACACACACACACACACACACACACACACACACACACACTTTGGAAACACCAGTAGTATAATGATGGAATTATGGGTCTTGATATTCAGGTAAAAGTATGTCCACATTATTACAAATTACTAACAATATCAATGGGATATGATCAAGGATGACCATTTCCCAGTGTCACTATAAATCCATACCAACTGTAACAATGCAGTTATGCTCTGCAGTTATGGCATCTATTTGAAAATGGCCCAAGTACTGATATATCATGTGCAAGAACATTTCTGCAGAGCACACATGAATATCAGAAGGTACATGTTCAGTCAAGTACACGTCACTGACCTTCTCTTGTGTTTATGAATGTATTTCCATGTACTGAAGGATTACAGCGCAGTAATCACAGTTAAACGTACTAAACACCACTTCACAAAGTGCATTGCTGAGAAGCTGATTTGCATGGATGGTGGCAAAGTATTATCGTATGCGTAATTTCAGTTTCAGGAATTCACCTTGGACTTGTGAAGTATCAGTGTCCACTGGTGCTCATTGCCAAACTGTGCACAAATAGGGACATATGGTAGCTGGTATGATTGGGGTTAACTGCAAAATACATCAATTTTTTGTTAATGATTGATGTGTCAGGCTTGCAGGATATGTTACGGGATATGTTGGAAGCGAGTTTGGTGTGCATGCTGTAGTTTGTCTTTGCAGTTTATTGGCCAAAGTTTTATTCCGTAAATAACTGCTGGCATTGCCTTCCCTGTTTGCACAACATTAAGTGCAGAGCAAATGTGGCTTTCTGCTTAAGTAAAACAGTGAAAATTTTAATATAGTATGCCTTCCTTCACACAGACAGATTCAGTGGCATTGTATGGCTGTCAACACTCTGGACAGTACTAAGCATGGAACATGTTGTCTAGCTTTCTCTGTGGTACAGTGGGCAATAGCGGTGAGTTCTTAGTTAGAGCACAAGTGTTGTAGGATTCAAATCCAGATTATTATTATTATTTTTTTTTTTTTTACAAATAGTGTCAGGATGTAATTCGTTAAGTAAATGTGATCAGGACTGCAAATGTGATAATCAAGAACTACACTAAAGTATATCTCTTTCCCAAATAGTCAAAAAACAAAAATGAGCCAGCACAAAATGTGTGGTATTAGCATAAATAACACAATGTAATGTGTAAAATACATATCACTGAGTGAAGTGACATAACTCCCAACTCCCAAACCAAACTGGTTTTGGCTAAACAGCCTTCTTCAGTAGAAGACAAAAATACAGAACAAAACACAGAACCAAAAGGTCTTTCTTATAAAGCAAAAAGCAGAGCCCAACAAACAATCCCACTGGTTAATTTATAAGTATTAATTCAAACCAGGAGGGAAAAGCCCCTCTAGTTTAATAATCCATTTTTTCTCCTTAATGTTTAAAACATTGTGCCAACCAGCTTTATCCTTACAATTCCCTATAATATGATCAATAATAGAAAATCTAAATACTGAAGTGCTATGTTTACAGGTATGTTTATATAGGGCATTCAAATGCTTTTTAAGTCTAATGTCACTCATATGTTCTCCTATCCTGAGTTTCAAAGGTCTTGATGTTTGGCCCACATAAAACACAGAGCATGTACAAGTTGCCAAATAAATCACCCAACTTGTACTGCAGTTGGCCAGAAAAGGAATATTATATACTGTAGATGTATTCTTGCTTGTAAATTATTTTGTCTTGTTAACCAGATGACAGCATGAACAATAACCGCAAGGGACACATCCTCTTAATATATCTCCTGCCAATGTTCTTTGATATAGAACATTCTCCTCGTAGTCTATTCTCTTATAATGGCTTAACAGGGAACCCAAGGTGTGGCCCTTACAGAAAGAAAAGGTGCATATGTCACCCAAATAGTGTCAGTAATGCCAGCCTTAATACACGTGTACAACTAGTAGCTGATCTGCAGGTCTCACTGTAAATCACAAGTTAATTGTGAGTATAGCTTTCTACAAATGACAAGGGGTGGTACATTTTTTTGAAATGACTGTTATGACTTAGCAGATATGCTAACTATCAGTGCTGGGCCAGATGTACTGAAAAGTGTGTGCCATATGTATCTTCATAGTAAGGACAGTTTCCACAACATATTAGATGAACATTTCATGCATCATCTTACTATAGATGCTACAGTATATTCTGATGATACAGAGGAGGTGATGACAAAAATAGGGCTGTAGACGACGTAGCAAGTACTGTCCTGGCACATTCACGAAAATACTAATTGTTTGTTGGCATGATGTGTCTTCTCAATCAGAATATGTCTTGTCTGTAGCATGAATTACATGAGATAAGGATAGAGGAGCTATAGACTGAGAATAATTAATATTTCCATATACATCTGTTTGAAGAAAATGTGGAACATCTGAAATATAATGGTGCCATGTGGGAAACGATTTTTGACTGTTTTGTCAATTGTGGCCCACCTTACAGTTTACTCAATAGCAGAAGTATCATACTTTCATACATACTGTTAACCAATGTTTTATATTATGTCTAATTTGTTATAATTATTTAAACTACGGATGTTTCGTTTTATTTTTGAAGATTGTAAAATTATTGTTCTTGCAATGTTTTGTAACAGTTTGGAGCTTTTCTCCCAGGGCCTCCACTGAAAATGGATTTCTACCCAGTTGGACTTTCCCAGTAATCAAATGTCAATAAATCAATAAATCAATAATACTTTTGTAGCAGAAGAGGTAGACAGATGGATAGGCAATAGACACACAGGAAAGAGACCTCTGAAGACTGTCCTTAAGAGTAGTCCATGCTACTTGGTTATAAACATTAACAAGACACAAATGTACATTTATTCATCAGATCATCACCTGAACATGACAGAAAGTGAATCTTACAGCAGATTTTCAAAGCTTACACACTTCAGGAGCAATGATAACCTATTGAATCAAGGTAACATGTTGGTATTATTTATCAACAATCATGACAGAATACAGAAACTATGAGATGACCTTTACATCCATCAGCTTAATAGATACACACATATTAAGAGGGGTGGGAGTGAATGGGGTAAATACGAGGAGAGATGGACATACACATGACAATGTTTGGTGTAATGGAGCATTCATGGACATAGTTTTGGTATGCTCTCATTATTAACATGCCATGCTCTATATCATGAAGTGATTGACATAGGGGTATAGAAGGGTTAGGAGAGGGGCAACAGGCTTATGACAAGCAGAACAAGGTTGTATAAATATCTCATAGTTGTGGAGATGGATGTCAAGGCAAACAGTCTTTTTGGCCAGTATCCAGTATATCTCCATGAGAACTCATTCCAGTGGCAAATGTTATCATGTGAGTGATTAAACATATCTTAGACATATAACATCATACTAAGAAATGATGTAGGATGCATCTGGAATTGAATCCTTGTTGCTATGGGCAAAAAGAAAAAAACTTCAGTCAAATGATTTATGTCAACACTACACATTTATTACATCCAGCAGTCTACAGAACTGTTAGAGTAACTGTTTCAAAGTAGAGCCTTTACTCTGCTTTAACTCTGTGTTCCTGCAGCACGGTGAGTTAAAGCAACATTGTGTGGGAATAACTGGACTAATGCAGCTGATGGGAAAAACTCACAAGGTTTTGCCACAGGACATGAGCAGCCATTCACTGTCACTCAGCATTGATGTGCAATGCCAAACTCCATGCAAATGGAGAGACCAGAGAGTGAAGGTTTTTTTATGGACCATTTCTGGCCATGTGTATTGTGTTTGATACTATTTTTTTACCAGACTAAATGTGTGAAAATGGGGTTGATAGGAAAGTGGTAAAATGGGGTGGCAAACACAGGGAAGAACAAAGGGGGAACAATAAAGGAACTTGCAGGTGGGAATTAATAAAGAACCATAGATATCCACTACTTCAACACAGTAAAGTGCACATCTAGAGAACATTTGATGAATTTGGACTTTCACCAGAACATGGATTGGGGATAACAGTGCAATGATGATTTATAGCCAATTGAACCAAATCAAGTGTATCAAGAGAACATACATGCGAAGTAGGGACCTATGTATGGGACAATTACTTGTTGTGGGACAGATGCCTATTTTTTTATTTTCAAAAATAGAGAAATGTTGGGGAACAGACCTATGAATTTGAGGTTCAGGTAGGTAGGGTAGGTGTGGAAGCAGGTGAAGACAAACAGCAGACACAGGGATGGTGATGGACACAAAAGGTTAGGCAACACCATGATTGGGGATAGGTAGGGGACATCACATCAGAGACACATGCCTGCCAAGTGTGAGAAACATGAGAATCTAGTCCTCACCTTCAGAACTGTCATTGTCTTCTTCCTCAGTTGTTGTAAAACTGCTTGATGTGAGAGTCTCTTTTCTATTTTTAATGCGCAACCTTCCCAGGCAGCTGATGTGGGAACAAGGCCAATCTCTGTTTGATTATACACCACCCCTGGCAGCTCCTGGCAGGTGACATAATCACCTTTTCAACCAGTACTCCAGCCGGGTTCAACTGCACCATCAGCTGGGGCAATGCTACCTGATGAGGGTGGACTAGGTAGGGTAGGAGCTGTGGAGGCAGTATTGCCAGGTTGCATCCCAGAGGAGTTGGGTGTCAGTGTGGCAGGTAGTGGTAGGTTGGCAGACTGAGCAGTAGTGGTTGGCGCATCTCCCTGTACTGAAATAATTTGCTTTTTTTAGAATAAAAGTATGACATGAAATTGGTGTTATTCCAGATACCTACAAAAAAAAAAAAAAAAAAAAGGAGATATAAGGGGGTAGGGTGATTTGAATCCTGGCTTACCTGTCCACTGACCATGAACTCACTGCACTCATACCTTATGCCACAGGGAAAGCTATGCTGCCGGTGTTTTCTCCACACTCACTACTGTACAGAGTGCTGAGAGCTGTGCATCTCCACTGAACCTATTTGCATGAGGGAAGGTGAAACAAAATCATTTTTTCACTCTTTTCCTTAAATGTTGTGCATAGGCAGGAACGTACAAATGTACAAGGCAATGGTAAACATAATACTTGTGTAAATACTCATTTTGACCCTTCTTCAGTAAAAATAACTACTGTGGGCCTCCAACCTCACTTTACTTATCTTTTCTCTTTTTTAGCTCAATGTATTTACACTTTGTGTCATAAAGACAGTTGGTCTTTCAGCTTTTCATGGTTAAGGGTCACCACAGTGGATCACCAGTCCACAGATTGATTGGCAATGGTGTTTTTACAGTGTTGAGTTGCCAGCCTGGCACCCGACCTTCACAGAAGGCACACATATACACTTACCTGCATGTCTTTAAAACACACTCGACTGCAGGGAGGACATGCAGACTCCACACAGAAGGTGCTCTAGCTGAGAATCAAATTGGAGAGCCTCTTGCAGTGAGGCAACAATGCTAACCACCACTGCCAGTATCACAAACACAGTGGGTAACAGGTGGAATTTCTGCAGTCATTACCATCCATGTTGCTGACCGCCACAGAGGGAGTGTGGGGGTCACAGTCCCCAACCTATTTTAAACATTGGAAACCACAGACATGGATACTAACAAGTTGGATGAATAACTCTTTCCAGAAGATAATATATACCCAAACTATGTGGGGGGCTATGCCCCCCACCCCCCCTTACTATATATACTAATTCCAAGATTGCACTACAGTGGGGAACAGGGTATATACCTTTCAACGAAATGAGTTTCAGTCAAGTGAGATTTCAGTGAAGTGAGCTTTCAGTGAATTGTGCTCAGGCAGCTGGTTTTCAGTGAAATGAGTTTTCAACTAAATGAGTTTCAGTGAAGTTTTTCAGTGAAATGAAGTAGACCCATATATATATATATATATATATATATATATATATATATATATATATATATATATATATATATATATAAGAAAAAGTGAAACAAGTGTTAAACAATTAGACATCTCTGAATTTGAAACGTCAGACTATTGGACTTACACAGCACAGTTGTAGTGGGTTATCTCTCTTTGCCACAGAACACCAATAAAATTATGTGCAGGCAAGCAATTCACATTTCATATCCAGTATTAACAGTTCATACAGTTGGACATTCTCAGTTGGTTGGACATGTGTGGCTACCATACTTCTCAACCTCTTAGAGCAAAAGTTCTGGACAAAGCCTAAAATGATGGGGGGGACAAATAGGGACAGTTTTTAAATATTGCTCTTACAAACTTAGAAAGTTGATAAAATAATAGGTTTTGCATTAGCATGAATTTTCTGAAGGATGTGGAGTCTTAAAGTCAAATGTCTGTCATTATTTAATGACTTCAATCCTCAGCTATTTGCCAGAAAATTACAGATTTTAGGAGGAACACACCAAACATAAAGGCAAAAATCTGGACATTCTGAAAAAATCTGTACATTTGAGAGGTATGGCACTGGCTAACATATTTAGTGCAATGAGTGATCGCACAATTATTTATGAATATGTTTGCAAATATACAGTTCTGTCTTCTCTTTTTATTCTAGTTATTCTTCCCTTATCTCTGCTTTACTATCAGACAAGCAATCTGTATTGCATTTCCTATCATGTTTCTTTCTAGGTGCCATACTAGGTGCAATACAAATACTCTTCTCCAAAAAAGGAAGCCAATCTGGTGGTCCCTGCTATAAACAAACTATACAACAGAAGGAATAAACTGTTGCAGAAAAGAGGAAAATCCCAAGATGCAAAAAAACTCCCTCACCAGCCTCAGTAAGAAGCTGAGATCCCTCATAAAATCCTCAAAAGCTAGTTACGAAAATAAAATTGCCAAAGATTCCAAAGACAACCACAAGGCATTCTATAACTATGTCAAGAATCTAAATGTCAATGCTCAGATCTGCTCTGAGCTACAAAAGAATGGCATTAAATATACTGATCCCAAGGATATTGCCAATATCCTGGCAGATCGCTTTAGTGCCAAATTCACCCCCTTCTCACCCCCTAAAGGGCTCATCTCAATACCAAAACATTACCAAATTCCGATAATCACAGCCACACAGGTAGAAACCGCACTCTCCAAAGCTAAGAATACAGCATCCATGTGACCAGATGACATCCCAGGCTGTGTACTACATGAACTACAAAATGAACTGGCACCTCAACTAAGTGTCATGTTTAATCATAGCCTCACCTCAGGCTTTGTGCCCACTGAGTGGTGCACAGCTACAGTTATCCCGCTCCACAAGGAAGGATCCGCCTTGGATCCTGGGAACTACCATCCC
Organism: Protopterus annectens; assembly: GCF_019279795.1. Lineage (NCBI taxonomy): Eukaryota > Metazoa > Chordata > Ceratodontiformes > Protopteridae > Protopterus > Protopterus annectens. The sequence continues at coordinate 1,608,473,370 of NC_056739.1, forward strand.
ATCAGTCTGACAAGCCTGATCTGCAAGGGCATGGAACGCATTATCATGGCACTTATAGACAAAGACATTGGCAACCTTCAAACACTGGACCCCACCCAGTTTGGGTTTGTGAAGGGCCGATCTTGTCTCCTGAATCTGATTGACTTCTTCAAATCAGTCTCCAGAGCTGTGGACGAGGGTAAGGCGGTCCACACAGCCTATCTGGACCACACCAAGGCCTTCGACACCATTCCCCCACTCTGGAATCATAGATAAACTTACTAAGCTGGGCATAAATCTCTACATCACTCGATGGGTTGCCAACTGGCTTATTGACAGAACCCCGACTGTAAAAGTAGCCGACTACAAATCCAGCTCCAGACAAGTGACAAGTGGAGTACCTCAGGGTTCAGTCCTGGGACCACTCTTGTTTGGCATCTACTTCTCTGAAGTACAGGCCAACACTAAGGGACTCTAGCTAACAAAGTTTGCAGATGACTGCAAACTGTGAGCCATTATTGAATCCCCAAATGATGTGGATATTCTACAAAAGGGCCTTACAGAAACAGATGCCTGATGCCATAGCCATGGGCTCAAGCTTAATGCCAAGAAATGTATAGTTATCCCCTTTGGAAAAAAACATGTACCCATGAATTACCACATAGGTGGCAGGACACTAAACATCTGAAGTGTGATGAGTGACTTATGGACACAGGTGGACAGTGGTCTCACTTTCGACAACCACATCGCCACAATAGTCAGGAAATCCTTCTATGTGGCACACCTCATCACCAAGGGCTTTTCATCCAGAAAAAAGGAGGTCATTGTCCCACTGTACTCATCCCTCATTAGACCCATTATAGAGTATAATGCCCCATTTTGGTATGTACCTCACAAGACATCTGCAACAGCTGGAAAGGCCACAGAAATACCTCACTAAAAGAATCACAGGCCTAAAGTAGATGCCATATGTTGACCATCTAAAAAAACTCCAGCTATACTCTGTGGCATATCGTCTACTGAGAGGTGATCTCTGCTTACCATACAAGGCCATGTCAAACCCTGAGCTGTTGGAAATGCTCCACTTAAAGAAATCCCAATCCCTCAGAGCCACACGCTCCAGGGATCTAAACCTTATTATCACAATGAACAAAACATGCTGGAGGGATAGGTTCCTGACCCAGAGACTCCTCATACTCTGGAATAGACTACCCATACATGTCAAGCAGAGTGCCTCATTGGCCCTCTTCAAAAGGAACCTTGATGATTGGATGGGAAATAGGAAATTCACCCCGGGGATCATGTCAGTCATGCTAGACAGGGGCCCAGAGAAGTAAATATTGTGGGAAGAAATATCCAGGGAATTGTCATGGCTAGGCTTGCATAGGCCTTAGAGCCGATAGCCTAGTACCAACCTATGAACCTATGAAAACTGGACAACAGTTTTCAGCAAAGACAGGAGACTTCTGCTATTATGGCCAAAAATTATACGTGTGGTGTTTAATTTTATTTAAAAGCTCACTGAGATTAGTGCCACACTTTTTAAATGTATCTGCACTGACACCCACTGTAGAGAAGGGTGTCTGAATTGCTGTTGTGTTTTCTTTCACTCACAGTCACAAGCCATTAGCACCTAACAATGGTATAAACATTACGCTGTGTTTACATCTGCTGCACAAAGTCAGAAGTTTGGTATTCAGCAATTCTAATGAGTTCATACCTCATTTGCATTTAACAGTACTCAAAAGGCTGAATCTACATTATAAAAAGGCAACTATGTAGCTAGGGAACTTGAAGGTGAGGAGACTTGTTTTGAGACAAAACTGAAGACTGGTATTTCTTTAAAGGAGCTGTATCTGCATAGAATCACTTCATAGATTAGTACTAGGCTACCTGCCCTTGTGGGCCATTTTAAGCCTAGCCAAATACCCCATGTGAGACAAACCCTGCACCTTGTGTCTGCAAGGCAAATACCTTAACCACTATTCCAATCTCCTACCTCACTTATTTTGCTAAGGTATGTTTCCACTATTCACGGATATTTAGATATATTTAAATATATTTATATAGCCATTAGGGCTGCACATTTGCAAGGGTGGCACAGTGGCACAGTGGATAGTGTTGTCACCGCACAGCAAGAGGCTTCCCAGTTCAATCATCATCTTGGGTGCCTTGTTTGCAGAGTCTTTATGACTTTCCTGTGTTTGCGTGGGTTTCCTCTGGGTGCTCTGGTTTCCATCCACATTCCAAATATGTGCAGTAGGTGAATTGCATGGCATAAACTGGCCATAAGTCTTAGTGTGTGGTGTGGAAGAACTACAGTGGCAGGGCTAGCCACCCAGCAGTGTAAACCTTGGCTCTAGATGATTGTCACTGCTGACCCCCGACTCTGTGTGCAAAGTGGGTGGATTTATATAGCAGTAGAAAAATGACGGTTGATCTGTAAGCACTTCTTATACTTCACTGTTGGCAGAGGCAGTTTTTGCAGGCATTTACATTTGAGAGACAGACAGGTTATACTTTCAGCACAAGTATGTTGTTACCATTTGCTTTACCAAGTTCTCCTGGGATTAGAAATAAATGTAGTTACATTTTTCATCCAATGCAAGGGGTTGTACATGTGGCTGAAACTGTTGTAAGGCTGCTCAGATGCCCAAGAGCAACCTCCACAGCAGTAGTGGGCACAGTGAAATTGACTGGCATTACTAGTTGGTATTCTTGATTACTTAGCTATGATAATTGTCATCCAGTAACCAATGACATAACTACAATCTTTGGAATAGGAATGTTGACAGATGATATTCATCTGACCTTTACATTTGAATTGGAGGGTGTGGGGGGTGCAACCTACCATTCTGTTGTCCTAAATGACAAGTGTGTTTCTAGTGATTTATGTTGACAATGGATTCGCAGCATCTGATTATTTTTTGGAAAACATAAATCAGTGCTATTCCTGGGTTTGTGCAAATTTTTTCATTTGTGCTGGAGGGCAGAGAGTGGATGCCTACTATTCTGTTTTCCTAAATGAGAAGGCTGTTTCAAGTGCTTTTATGTCGACAATGCACACACAGCGTGATTATTTTGTGGAAAACATACATTGCTTATATTCTATTCCTGGGTTTGTAAAAACCTTTTCATTTTTGTTGGAGGGTGGGGGGCACCTACCATTCTGTTGTTCTAAATAAGAAGTCTGCTTCAAGTGCTTTGTGTTGACAATGGGTACACAGCCTGATTATTTTGTGAAAAAAATACATTACTTACATGCTATTTGTTAGAAAAATCTACATGCTGCCTAGAAAAATATATTTACAATGTGTGCTGCTTAGAAAATATATTTACATACATGCTGCCTAGAAAAATATATTTACAATGTGTGCTGCTTAGGAAGATGTGTATTTAATCATTCAAACATATATAAGTTGTGTGATCAAATATATAGAGAAATGTGTGCTTTAGTTAGGAATAAATGTACTTAATGCATTTAATCCTGTCTTACTAGAATAATAGTAGAAATAAACCTGCATATTATTGCTTGAAGCACAAGCTGCAGTGTAATCAGAAATTTGACCTTGGCAGCTTGCAGATGCAGTCTGGCTCATGTCTTTCAAGTAAAGATTATTTTGCAAAGTTAGAAAATAATAAATCTGTTCGCATGTGTGTCCTCTTTCCTGCCTCCACCAGGAAGGTAGCCTTGTGCGCACTATCTCTGATAGTGCGCAGCTGGGGACAAGAAAGACAAAGGGAGGCTTTAAGGAAGACATACATCTATTGTATTTGAACTAATCAGAGAACCTTGAATTGGCTACATCCTCAGGAGGTCATCGTGACTGACCAGCTGCTTGCAAGGCTGCAACATTCTCATGGGAAAAGGACTTTTTGAAAAACACAAATTCAGCACTTTTTACGAATTACTATGATGTAAAGACCCTGTCACTAACCACACCAGTAAGGTGGGCAAAACTGATAATGAAATGTATATAACCAATGTGTTTTGGTCAATAAAGCAGTCAAAATTCTATACAAACTTTGTGTATGGTTTTTTGCCTCCTAATGTACATTAGAGCTTTAAGATACCCAAGCTTTCCTGCATTATTGTTTGTTATTAATTGACATTGTGTTTGAATAACTCAATGATTTTTACAGTCTGACTCTAACGAATTTATTTAATATCTTGGTCCTAATCGTGCCGGAATTCCCTTGGTAAGCTACAGGTCAGAATATATAGGTGGTATTGAAGTCTGCGCAGAAGAAGGAAAGACCTCCGACTGAATTGTCGTGCCCAAAGAGGCTGTCCACTTGTCTGATCTGTGGCCGAAAAGCGGAAAACTGGGTCCTAAAAGCCTATCAAACATAAGCAGGAGGCTCGGGTAAGCAGAATTCCTCTCTTTGTTTTGTTTTAGATCGGGGACCAGGTTACACTGTGCTATTGCTAAGGTTTGTGATAGCAGGGAGAGAGGTAGTCGAAGTATTGTATCTTGAGTCATAGATCAGGAAATAAAGCAAAACAAAGTAAACAGTCATTCTAGACACTACTGTGAATACGGGGAATAGAGATACCACGTGGTACAAGAGAAAGGGTTACGTAACAGCTCTGTTGTTTTTTCTCTCTCTCTCTCTCTCTCTTCTTTTTTCTCTTTCAGAGACATGGGAAATGAATGCACTAAAGGGTCACGTGACCCGCCCTTAACAGAAGATGCAAAATATATGCAATTACAGAGAGCAGATAATGTGAGATATTTTGCAACATGGGTTAACAAGTATGACTTTGATGGTAAATTGGATAAAATGTCATTAGTAAAACTTTTGAGACAGTTAAAATCTGACGAGAAGGTCAGGCAAAAAGCAACGACAGTTGGGTGTTCCTCAAGCACATAGGTGGATTGAGGAAGCGAACGAAGGGAACAGAAAAATAAAAATGCAAAGGCATTATTTTTAGACAAAGAGGATAATAATGTAATAGTAGCATCGGTCCCTCCCCTACCACGTCCACCGATGCCTTACTCAGAATATGAAGCGGGAGGGCGGGCTGACCCCCCCCCACGTTACCCAGAGACAACAGGGATATTAAGACAACCATTTGTAAGAGAACCTATCGGGACTAGATCCCGAACACGCCAAACACTTGTAGATGTTCAACCAAGCGGGAATTTATTAGATGAGGGTGAGGAAATCTGTCCATTAATAGAAGTACCAAACCCGCAGGCAGGACAGGAGGGCCAGGCCTCAACTCTCTTAGTGTATAGACCATGGACACCGGAAGACATCCGAAAAGCTACAGAAGGAATTCCCCATCCAAAAATTAACTTTGAGAAATTTCTACAGGATTTACAGGGTATGAGATTGAGTTATCACTTAAATGGGGAAGAGGTAGAAAGAGTAGTTAGACAAATCTTAGGTCCAGACTGGCACATGATTTGTGGCACCTGGAATGCCCGTGACGCACAACACAGGCCACTCCTACATAGTGACGCAGAACTAGATACTAGATTGAAGGGTCTTACAGACCGCATTACTGAAAAATGGAAACCTAGGGCAGACTGGACTTGCATTAACCAGTGTGTACAACGAGATAATGAAACTGTGGATGCATACTATGGTAGATTATTAGAATGTTTTAATAACCATAGTGGCATGCCTGTTCCTGAAAATCAAAAGAATGATAGTTCATATGAACAACAATTGAAGAATGCATTTTTGAAAGGTTGTATTGCCCCTGTCAATAGCTTCATCACGAAGCACATGATAGATCACCGAACAAGTAGGCTTCAAGCCTTGTTAGAGTATGCTAGACATGCCGAAAAACATTTTAACAGTAAAAAGAAAAAGAAAACGCAGGTCTTCACAGCTGAAGACGGTGCGGAAGTTTTTGTAGTACAAGCAGCCAAAAAGGGTAAGCAAAATATTCAGGGTAACAAACGCTCTGACAAAAACTCAGAAATTTATGAGAGCAGAAAGAAAAAAGGAGAATGCTTCAATTGCGGTAAGAAGGGACATTTGGCAAGGGATTGCAGGAGCAAGGCACCTGCGGAAAAAAAGGATAAGGAAGATGAGGATTGACTATATGACAGTTATGCTGCTCAGCAGCTATCAGAAGAGACTAATGAGCAGGGGGATGATGTAAATACCTTAGAAGAAGCAGATGACATGCAACTGGATGTAGAAGTTGGGGAAAGTGAAGTTTTAGATCTGGCACTACTGAGCTTAGAGCTCTATTTAGCAGACACGAAACCGGAAGTTACACTTCTGGTAGAAGGAGAGAAATCAAATTTTGTGTGATTCAGGAGCATCACGAACTTTGATACATCCTTCAAAGTTACCGGAACATTCTGAGTCACCTGATTACATATTAGTGAAAGCAGCAAACGGACAGTTGTACAGGGAACCACTTTCCCATGATATAGCAATAACTGATCCAGTCTCGGGCATGACCCAAAGAAGTAAAATAGTACTTTCTGCCAAATGCCCCATAAACCTATTAGGAAGAGATCTTATGCAACTTTTTGGCATAGCAGTAGTCCCTACCATGAACGGTATGGAGGCACAGAGACAAACTGACACCTTTGTAGTACGGTCGGAGGGGGAGGCTTATTATTGGTACAGCCAGGATCTGGTTACAACCGGACCAGGGGCAGTGACCGAGGAACTGATGAATGTAGCCACCAGCAAGGTGCCTCCCCTCGATACTGACCAGCAACATTTATTACATTGTACCCTATATTATTGTAGCACACCAGGACCTAATAAAGAATACGAACAAAAGTTGTTCAGGAATCCTGCAAATAGACTGATATTACGGACCCTATACTGGGACACTGAGGGCAACAGTGTGGTAAGTTGTTCATTACCTCAGGAGTTTTTGGAATTGTACAAATCCAATAAACTACCACACGTTAGCCTAACCAAAAACAAGAATGTTAGGTGGGTAGACTTGGGTGACAAAGTGACAGGATGGGAGAGACTAACTGACTCAGAGTTATCGGACTTAGGAGTACAGAAACAGAAACTAAATTGGTTAACGCAAGCACGCCCAGCTGTACACTTACAACAGAGTGAAAACAGCTGAATGGCGTTCTTGATAGAGGAAGAAGAAAAAGCTTTGAGTAAAATACCAAATGTTCTTTGGTCAACAGGAAAATCAGATGTAGGACTTATTCGTACAGCAGGGCCAGTAGTTATTACACCAAAATCAGCCTTTAGACCAAGAAAAAGACAATATCCTTTGAGCAAGGATGCAGAACAGGGAATCAAACCCATTATTATGGCATTACTCAAGGAAGGGATACTGGTGGAATCTTTAGATTCACCATGTAATACTCCTCTATTTCCTGTAAAAAAAGCAAACGGGGAATGGCGGATGGTGCAAGATTTACAAGCTGTAAATGATGCGGTAATACCAAGAGCACCTACGGTGCCAGACCCACATACCTTATTAAATGATCTGAAGCCACAACAGAAATATTTCACCGTGGTAGATATTAGCAATGCATTTTTCTCAATACCTATCCACCCTGACAGCCAGCATTGGTTTGCATTTACATTTCAGGGCAAAAGGTATACATACACCCGACTACCACAGGGATATAGTGAAAGTCCAACGATATTCGCACAAGAGATGGCTAGCAACCTGGCAGGGTTTTCTCCACCAGGGGGCAGCCAAGTACTACTTTATGTAGATGACATCTTGCTTGCAGCCCCTACCCAGCAACAGTGTAGGGAAGACACAATAGCATTATTGAAATTCTTAGCTGAGCAAGGGCATAAAGTAAATAAACATAAATTGCAACTTTGGAAAGAACAGGTTAAATACCTGGGATATGTGATATCCAAAGAAGGCAGAACATTAGATGAAGAAGGAAAACAGCTATTTTACAAGCACCCAGACCAACTACCAAGAAGGAAATGATGTCCTTCTTGGGAACGACTAATTTTGTCGAAGTTGGATACGAATTATGCTTTAGAAACGGCTCCATTGGCTGATTTAATATTTAAAACACCAATGGCAGCACGAAACACTACACTGGACTCGGAAGCAGAGGCAGCCTTTTGCAGACTAAAAAAACTGATAGTTTCATCATTAGTTTTAGGGCTTCCGAATTACCATAAGAGATTTTTCCAAACTGTAGATTGTAGGCGGGGATATATGACGTCAGTACTGACGCAACGACATGGCAGCAAGCAACGCCCATAGCTTACTATTCATCACAGTTAGATCCGGTGGCACGATCATTACCGGCCTGCGTACAAGCAGTAGTCGCAGCAGCTATGGCAGTGCAAGCTTCAGCCTCAGTGGTGTTGTTTCATCCTCTCACGTTGAGAGTACCTCATGCAGTTGCAATAATTTTACTGCAGGAAAAAATAGCATTTTTATCCCCTGCCAGACATCTTTCTTGCATGACCATACTATTGAGTCAACCCCATATGACAATTGAACGTTGTACAACATTAAATCCGTCGACATTACTTCCAATTCCTGTGGATGGCACACCACACAGCTGCCTACAGGAAATGGAACAAATAACCACACCCAGACAAGATCTTACTGATGTACCTTTAGCTGACGCAGAGGTGACATTTTTTGTGGATGGGTCCTGTAGACGAGGTCCTACAGGGAAGAACCTAGTGGGCTATGCAGTAGTGACTGATGACAAAATCATAGAAGCACAACCCCTGCAACATAACCTGTCAGCTCAAGCAGCAGAACTGATAGCTTTGACACGTGCTTGCACTCTAGCGAAAGGCAAATGTGTTAACATATATACTGACAGTCAGTACGCTTTCTCTACAGTGCATGTCTTTGCACAACAATGGAAAAACAGGGGAATGATAACATCTACTGGCAAGCCGATTAATCATGCAATTAATTCTGAACCTGTTAGATTCTATTCAGTTACCCACTAGAATAGCTATCTGTAAATGTGCAGCCCATACAAAACAACAAGACAGAATTTCAAAAGGGAATGCTCGGGCTGATGCAGCTGCGAAGCAAGCTGCCTCAAACCCAGAAACTGTGCTTTTGAATGAAGAACTACAACCTTCTGAGACTCTAAATTTAGAAATGTTAAAAACAATGCAGACATTAACTACAAAAGCAGAAAAGCAAAAGTGGATAAAACGAGGAGCAATCCTTAAAGAGGGACTGTACATCTCCAAAGAGGAAAAGCCCATATTGCCATCTAATTTATTTAGATATAGCTTTGTTGAGTCATGGGCAGAGCCATGTCTCAACAGGGGGGATGGTACAGTTAGTTAACAAAACATTCCAAACATATGGATTTACGAATTATACACAAAAATTTTGTGCAACATGTCATATTTGTAGCAAACATCATGCACAGGGAGCATTTAAACCAAAGCGAGGAGTTTTCCAACACCACCCTATCCGTTCCATACTATTTGTATGGATTTCATAGAACTGAACAAATGTGAAGGGAAAAATACTGTTTAGTAATCATAGATATGTTTTCAAAATGGGTAGAAGCTTTTCCAACTAGAAATCCGGATGCAGCAACAGTGGCAAAGGCCCTAGTGAAAGAAATCATTCCTAGATTTGGCATACCGGAAAGAATTTATAGTGACAATGGGACACATTTTGTTAATCAGACAATACAGCAGCTTGGGAGATTCTTTGGGATTTCTTTGAAAAACCATTGTGCTTATCACCCTCAGTCAGCAGGACTGGTGGAGAGGTACAATGGAATCCTGAAAAACAAGTTGAGAAAATTAATGAGTGAGACTCAAAAGACTTGGATTTGCTGTCTGCCTTTGGCACTGCTGAGCATGAGAACTGTTCCAAATGTAAAGGGCTTGACCCCTTTGAAATAGTGTTTGAAGGGCATATTGTGTGCCACAATGGAAGGCCCTCATGCCTGCAGAGCTGGAGGCCGATGGCTCATTAGCTAGTTATATGAAAAAGTTATTAACAAATAAGACTGTTTTGCAGTTGAACTCTTTTCCAGATAAACAAGAAACGAAACCAGAAGCCGTGCTGACCCCGGAGTCCTGGATTTGGCTGAAAATCATAAAGAGAAAGAACTGGGCGAGTCCAAGGTGGGAAGGTCCGTACCAGGTACTGTTGGCAACACCCACTGCAGTGAAAATCGCTGAGAGAGCATCTTGGGTTCATTTAACCCATTGCAAACCTGTTAAGAAATTTAGTCTGGACATACCACAGGAACAGGATGGCCAGAGGCAGAATGAATAAAATGTGAAACAACCCAAGAGACACTGGTTCACTGGCCTACTGATCATACACTTAATAACTATGTTTGTAGTAACCTTTTTGTTGTTATGGTTTTTCCTGCATATAACTACAGAAGTGAAATTAATAAAACGTGATGAAGGACTGGCTATAGACTGGCACCCAAACTTTAACACATACCTGGCTATGAAACGAGTTTATGTAGAGACTATGAACGTCTCAAATTGCTGGGTCTGTACTGCAATACCCACAGCATATGGAGGACTTTGATGTCTGCTGTCCCCTTGGGAATAAATGCAACTTGGGAAAACCTGTTATTTGACACAGGCACTGTGAGATCACAAGACAAAGTGGCATTACATTTGCCTGTTACTCAGAAAGGAATTGTTTGTTTTGTTAAAATGATACACTCCAGGTTGGTTGGAGTAACTGTAACATAACTGTGTCTTACAAATGTTATATAAAACCTATAGACCAAGGTACTAGTTGCAGCACAATTATGATTCATATTTAAGCTTGATGAAAACAACATTGAGAAATGTGCAAAAATCTCCTGAAATATATAGACAATTCTCTGTTATAGATAAGAAAATGTTTCATTCAGGGTTAACCCGCATCAGTACAAAAGTAGAAAACTGTTATTTTGTTTGTGGGAAAAAAGCCTATAAATGGTTACCTGAGAATTGGTCCGGCAGTTGTTTTTTGGTTTGTCTGGTTCCAGCCATAAGACATACTGCAGAATTGGCCCTGGGTAAAATACGTAATGTAAGAGATGTAGCTCACCGAGCTGAAAATACAGTCAGAAAACCTACTAATCCAGTGGGTAAGATTGAAGCAAGCTGGAAGGATCATTCGTCTGTGAAGGACAAAGAAAAATTGACCCATATGGACTTGAGTGACAGTGTTATATCCTGGGCTGGAATATTCCCAACCTATGGAGCAGTCAAATCGATTTGGGAATTGAGGAAATTGTCAAAACTTCTCGAAGTAATGAGCAATGCGACTTTTTCCGCTCTTGAACTTGTGACTGATGAGATGAATGCAATGAGAACAGTTGTATTACAGAACCGAATGGCTCGACTTCACCCTAGCGGCGAGAGGTGGTACGTGCGCGCTTATCAAAGAAGAATGCTGTGCGTACATTCCAGACAACCAGCATGAAATTAATGATCACCTGGAGGTAATACAGCAGGTGTCAGCAATGGCAGAACCAGGCCCAAACCCACTGACGAACTTTTTCCAGAATCTGTTTGGGGGGTGGGGGTCGGTCCTTATGAACATTCTGATTGCAATTTGTGTGGTACTGCTCATAATTGGAGCATGTGTCTGCTGCGGATACCCTGTGTGAAAAAATTAGTTAAAGACTTAGTTGATGTATCAGTGACTGAAACTATGTACCAAGATATAGAATTGAATTTGTTGATACCAAGTGAAAGTCTATCTGAAATATAAAACAAATGACTTACTTAGCTGAAAGTCCTTGAAGGAAAAGGCTAAGAAATGAACTAATACTGTTTATGTTTCACATAGTATTAAATGCATTAAAAGGAGGGAGAATGTTAGAAAAATCTACATGCTGCCTAGAAAATATATTTACAATGTGTGCTGCTTAGAAAATATATTTACATACATGCTGCCTAGAAAAATATATTTACAATGTGTGCTGCTTAGGAAGATGTGTATTTAATCATTCAAACATATATAAGTTGTGTGATCAAATATATAGAGAAATGTGTGCTTTAGTTAGGAATAAATGTACTTAATGCATTTAATCCTGTCTTACTAGAATAATAGTAGAAATAAACCTGCATATTATTGCTTGAAGCACAAGCTGCAGTGTAATCAGAAATTTGACCTTGGCAGCTTGCAGATGCAGTCTGGCTCATGTCTTTCAAGTAAAGATTATTTTGCAAAGTTAGAAAATAATAAATCTGTTGCATGTGTGTCCTCTTTCCTGCCTCCACCAGGAAGGTAGCCTTGTGCACTATCTCTGATAGTGCGCAGCTGGGACAAGAAAGACAAAGGGAGGCTTTAAGGAAGACATACATCTATTGTATTTGAACTAATCAGAGAACCTTGAATTGGCTACATCCTCAGGAGGTCATCGTGACTGACCAGCTGCTTGCAAGGCTGCAACATTCTCATGGGAAAAGGACTTTTTGAAAAACACAAATTCAGCACTTTTTACGAATTACTATGATGTAAAGACCCTGTCACTAACCACACCAGTAAGGTGGGCAAAACTGATAATGAAATGTATATAACCAATGTGTTTTGGTCAATAAAGCAGTCAAAATTCTATGCAAACTTTGTGTATGGTTTTTTGCCTCCTAATGTACATTAGAGCTTTAAGATACCCAAGCTTTCCTGCATTATTGTTTGTTATTAATTGACATTGTGTTTGAATAACTCAATGATTTTTACAGTCTGACTCTAACGAATTTATTTAACACTATTAATGAGTTTTGTCCTTTTTTGTTTTATATCACAGAATTATGGCAGCCAAATGAGTAAATCCACAAAAAACCCTTTTAGTGAGGCTGAGAATGAGGTCATCATTTAAGATCTGAGGCACCATGGGGCCTTCCTACTTGAAAGAGGTCAGGGATTTGATGCCAAAAAGGACATTTGGAACCAGTTAGTCACTGATGTTAATGCAGTCGGTGGTAATGACTGCAAGTATGACCAGGTGCGGCATCAGGCCACTGACATGAGTTCATTGGCACAGAGGAGGAGGATGGCTGCAGTTGCCCAAGAACAGCTGGCTACAGGAGGTGGTCCTGCTACCGAGCCACCACTGACACCAAAATGAGGATTTACTGTCCACTGTCAGAGATCCTGACAGCTCAGGGAAGCCTTCGCACCATGTGCTTGATACTGGTGCTGATGTGGCTGGGAGGCCACGTAAGTCCCGGACCAGATTCCAGGTAGGCTTACTTATGGCAACATCGGTTCCCTATTAGAACCTCAAAGGTCCACTTACCCGAATACCTAAATGCCGACACATCTTCATTGATCATCCTGAAGTGCCAAATCCCTTCTGTGGTATAGCTCCGTAAGGTAAGTGCGCGATAGTTATGGACCTTAGGGTTAGGGTGTGGGTTAAGGTAAGTGCATAGATGGTAATGTATGTGAGAATTAGTGTAGGGTTAGAGGTAGGGTTTTGTTAAGTGTATGTGTGTGGATTATTTATTTTGTTTGGGTATAGCTTCTTAAGGAAAGTGTGCGATAGTTACAGAACTTAGGGTTAGGGTGCAGGTTAAGGTAAATGCATACATGGTGGTATATGCAAGATTTAGTTTAGGGTTAGAAGGAGGGTTTTGGTAAGTGTATGTATGTGGTTTATTTATTTTGTTTGGGTAGGTAGTATGTAGCGGGCAGTGGAGTGGGACAACTATGACAGTTCGAGTTTTGAATATTGTGGTTTAGGGCATTTGGTGTACTTGCGGTTCGCAGAATATGTGTCGGTGTTTATGTATTCGGTGACTAGGGCTTTCGTGGTTCCAATATAGACCTGCAACATTATATTGTCTTGTAGACTAAAATAAAATTTGGCTACTACTGCTTGTGATACATGTTTTATATCTGTACCTATTGATAATTCAAAGTTATACAAGAGACTGGGGCAATAGACATGGGCTGACAGCTCAGACAAGTTTCAGTTAGAGCTATTTTTTACAGGGCATATAACCGATTGTTTTTTCACTGTCCCTGTGTTATTCACATTGTGCTGCTTAATAGTTATCCTTTCCTTGCTTCATTTCTTCCAGGCCCATCCTCCCTGCAAAGTGTTGAGACATCTGTACATGGTAAGCAAATGTTTCTTTTCTTATTGCTAAGCATTATTTAGATATATTATCGTTATGTGTGAGGAGGGTGTAATGAGTGTCTGTATTTGTGTACCATTTGCAATTGTGTGACCACTGTTACTTTTTTCAGATATTTTTGTGTTAATATTAAGGGGCTAGTAATTTCATTCCTGTTTTTGTTGCTTATTATCACAGGTGATCCTGAAGGTGGAAATGCAGAATTCTTATTACCTGATGTCAGAGTATCAGCTGGCTCTGATGATGATGGTGGCCAAACAGAGGCACAGTCAGGTGGTACAGAGGTTCAGTCTGACACTAAAGTTATGACTCACTCATCCTCTGGATTTCCTTTAGACACAGTCAGTATGCCTACACATACCCACTCCACTGAGACCTCAGATGGTGGATAGATTGAGGGTGACACAGTTGATCAGGGCAGCGTGGTTATGGTGGTCTCAGTGCCAGTTGACTCTGGCTGTAGCCAAAGTCTGGGCAAGGTACTATTCAGGAGGGTTGGTGGGGTGCTTGAAAGAGGCCTGTTGTCTGTCCTTCACCTGATGCTGGTGTGTCATTACATACCACTCTATGTATATATAAGGCCATCATGGAGGCATAGGCACATTCCACTAAGACCTCTGAGGACAGGGTTAGGGTTCTAGATGTGGCACAATCTGATGTGTGTGACTGCCTCCACCATGTGGCCAGTTGAATGGATTGGATCAATGCCACACTGGAACAGGTAATGTCAGTGATGGAATGTTTGCTGCAAGGGGGATAGCATCCATGTGGCCTTAGCGGCACAACATCATCTGATGTTATCTGATGTGGATGTGCACAGTCCTACTCCCACAGTGGCACTACTTACACTGCTCCGTTAGTGGTTGTGGTGTCCACACCCAGATATGGTAGGTCATAGGGTCATGGAACTGGTCTTAGTCATGAGGAGAGGTCATCCAGAAGATATTCCTTAAATTGGGTAGCAGCACTACATCTGACCATAGCTGTGGACATTCCAGTGCAACTCCTAGCAAAGCCAGTTCTCACTGCTGGCAACAAAGACATTGAACTGATACCTCAACTATGCATGGCTCACACCTGTCTGACATGCCTGGACATAGTGCTAGCAGAGATCCTGGCTGCATTCACACAAACACTGACACACATTTCACATAGAGTGCTCTTAATGAGGGTTTTGGGTCATCCTGTCACAGAGGGTCTATGATATTATCTATGCTCCTGCCTGCCTGCCTGCCTGTGCATCTTACCAGCACACACTCATTACTTTGGTGTCAGCCTTGGCCTCCTGGCCCCCCACCCTCTGCAAATGATGATAACTGTGCCATCTCCTTGTTTCTATCTTTTGGATTAAGGGTTACATATGCTTATGTCCGATGCACAGGGTGGATAGCTAACAGAGTGCTTAGGATATCTATTGATGATGTAATCTGGATTTTTTTCTAAATTGTTACATCATTTTAGTTTTGATTCCTACCTTGAAATCACTGATACGCAGTCATGCTAATTGCTCTTCTTGTGAGAATGTAGAGATAAGTAGACTTTGGACTGCTTTTTTTGTACTGGGTATTTTAGATGCATGAGGTATGTTAGTTGTTAAACTGTATAAATATATATTACACAAGTCAGTCACAGCATATATGGATGTCATTGCTGGGCAACTCACACACATTCTACTTAGGTACATTTACAAGTAACAGTATGCAGGTATCTGCCATTCATTCATTTTCTTACACATTTATTTTTCTTTTACAGGTTCGGCATTAACCTTGATAGTCTTGAAGCTACAGCTGTTGTCATTTGGGGCTGATTTTCTATGATGCTAGCAGTACACAACCATTACATGGATAAGTAAAGGTTGTGAGTTTTGCCTGGCATTAATTTTACTCTATGCATATGCATAGGATGAAAGGTGTACCCCTTTGGTCGCAAGCATATGTGCTATCAGTTGCCTCTTGGCCAGAGCAAGGGCATATTGTGGCATGCCTGCATCTACCTACACCCACAGCAGCTGGGGCTTCCCCCTCTGACTCTTCACCTGCATGTGGCAACCATGCTAGTTGTGGTAAAATGTTTGCTCCTAGCTCTTGGTGTTCTTGCTGCAGCTGTTTTTCACAGGACAGTATTGTGTAAGATAGCACAGACTATGATCATTTGGCACAAGTACTGGGATCGTACTGCAGAGCACCCCTCCCCCATGATGTATCTCTGCAGTGAAACTGTGATGTCAATAGCCCAAACACACACTCTATAATACTTATTGTTTGAATGTGTGCCTCATTAGAACATTCCTTCGTGTCTGTGTGTGTGTATGTGTGTGTGTGTGTGTGTGTGTGTGTGTGTGTGTGTGTGTGTGTGTGTGTGTGTGTGTGTGTGTGTGTGTGTGTGTGTGTGTGTGTGTGTGTATTTCTGATGGGCATCATCAGCTATGATTTAAGTGCGTACCCTGCATTTGCCAGTAAATGGCCTTGTGGGACCTCATCCCCGGAAAACCTATGATACACCTGTATGGCGTGCCAGATATGGGAGTCTTGGTAACTGCTGGGTTTGCCAACACATACATTCAAGATGATTCCCCTAACATTACATACAACATGGCAGTTAATGGAATGAACCCCCCCCCCCCTTTCTGTTGATGTAGACCCTTCCCTGTTCCCTGGCTGGTGCTCTGATCTCAATATGCATGCAGTCTTTTGCACCCAAGACTTCAAGGAAGTGTGCTACAGGGTAGAACTCCTGCATAGTTCTCGTTATGTAGTCAGGGGTGGGGGTAAATATGTATAGTCACTGGCATGCTGTATCATAGAATTCAGGAATTGGTGTAGGATCCTGGATGCTCATGCCTGTTATACCCCCAGCATGTCCCCTGTGGGTCACTGAGAGGCTCCTGCAGCTAATATTGTAAGTGCTACACATACCTTGGTCTCCACAGGTATTGGTGCCCCTCTGTTTGCCCTTGCCTGAAATGATGATGAAAGTGGTTACTGAGTTCCTGGAGTGTGTGTCTATCCACCCTGTAATGCTCTACTTTTCCACCTAATGCAAACCATCAAAAGTTAAATGGGGTCTAAATACCCTTCTCCTCCTCACCAGAGGTCTATCATCATCAGCAGCAGCATAGATTTCATGCAGAAGGGCATTAGCAGCCCTGCATATTCTTTCCCTCCAGTGTAATTTCTGTGGCTATATTCCAGTAAGTTTTATAATACAAGGCAGAAGGCTACACTAAATTTATATGATTGCTTTATAGGTTGTTGAATAGATCCATCATCTTGGATTGTTTGATTAGCATACAGTTCAGGTGCATATGCATTAATTATGCAATGTTTACCATGCTTGTGTGGCTCTACACATAGTGTAGATCTGCTTACTGAATACAAATTGGCGCACTATAGTGTTCAATTTGCACTGTGATGCAAACACAATTTTAGCGAGTTGTGTAGGGTTTACTGAATCCTGCCAAGACTATACACCACATGACAATGAATGATACAGAAAAATTAGTTCCTGCTTCTTGACTGTTTCTGCATCCCATAACACATGCTTCTAGCTATTTTGCATGCCAGTTTTACATTTGTAAATATGTCTTTAGATTTACAAGATTTTCTTTTCATCTTGCTTCTGTGAAAGTGTTCTACTAACTAACCTAAACATATTTTATTGTATCAGCAAGCTGGAATAGTAGGTTTTGACAGACATACTGTATTTTGCAGTATTATATATTCATTTTCTGATTGAGTAACACAATTTTTCTGCATGGTTCCCATTGATTTACCATTTTGCAAAGAGCAACTGCATTTGTGGGAGCTGCAATGATAAACCTGGTGACAGCAGGTGTGACATATGCAGGCATATCTTAGCAATGTACATGGTATGCCTATTTTATAATATATAAAATGCTGGCTGGACAATCATGACTTGGCAACCAGTTTCTCACAGAGAAGTATCAAATTCCAAGTTCCCTCTTAAGAGAAGAATGAATGCTTATAATAGGAAATCCCAAGCTGAAAAACAATCTAGCTGGTAATAATGCTAACCAACATACGTCCATGTACACACACACACACACACACACACACACACACACACACACACACACACACACACACACACACACACACACACACACACACACACACACACACACACACACACACACACACACACACACACACACACACACACACACACACACACACACACACACACACACACACACACACACACACACACACACACACACACACACACACACACACACACACACACACACACACACACACACACACACACACACACACACACACACACACACACACACACACACACACACACACACACACACACACACACACACACACACACACACACACACACACACACACACACACACACACAAATGGCTCTTTACTGGTAGACAACTGCATTAAAATGTTTAAAGCAAATAAAGCACAATCAAGAAAAAGCACTTATGAACTCATGACCTATAAAGATGTTACTGTGCATTTAGGGTTCTGTGAGACAAAACCTAATGGAAAACATGTCACACACCCGGCTGTGTAGTAAGATCTGTTCATCACATGGCATGATATGTTTTTCATCATTACTTTTTTTCTATAACCACTTTCTCCTAGACTCCCTGTGGACTATCAACCCTTTCTACCATTAGCTCATTTTCCCTCCTCTACTTTTTTGTCTAGCCACTTGGTAGGAGGCAAGGAGAAAGCTGGTCATGTCACCAGTAATGAGTCTGGAGGTTTTGGACGCTATTCTTGGTACTATCACAGCAACATGATATGCTGTCTCAGTGATACATGTCTACTTTTACGCAGTCATCTAATCTTGGCAGCAGCACATAAAATTGCATTAGTTAGTGAGCATAAGTATTTTGGCTCACAATGCAGCCTGCTGCTACACCTGCCTCCAGTAATAGGTAAACCACTGGCATCCACTCACTCCTTTCCACCCCAGCCAGCTCTTTTAGTGTAGGGGCCATTAAATGACCTCAGGTCATCTAGGCTGCGGTCAGGGCTTTACACGTCTGTGCCATGAAACCAGCTGCATCTGTATTTATGAAGTGGCATAGTTATTCAGTCATTTGGGGGGGGGGGGTACTTTCGCAGTGTGTGAATTGTATTTTATACATCCCTGTCAGCCAGTCAGATTATTTGAGTTTCTGAGCCCATTTAATAATTATTGTTTTACCATGTAGTCACTGCTGCACAGAGCCATCTTCTCAGCTAAAGCTGGAAGTGCTTGTAGGAGGGTGTTTGTACTCTGACATCCTGCCTTATTACATTTGGTTGTAGTTGTAATAGAAGGAAATGTCAAGCTGTAATACTGTAATTCCTCTCTCTCTGCCAGAGAAACACACACACACACACACACACACACACACACACACACACACACACACACACACACACGTGTATATATATATATATATATATATATATATATATATATATATATATATATGGGTCTACTTTGTTTGATAGAAAGCACATTTCTCTGAATCTCATTTGACTGGTCTCATTTCACTGAAATTCAGTTCCCTGACCACAATTCACTGAAAGCTCACTTCACTGAAAACTCATTTGACTGAAAATCATTTAATCTAAACATGTATATGCCCTCTTCCCCACTGTAGTGAGACTCTGGAGTTAGTATATATAGTAAGGGAGGGCTGTTTAGGGGGCATAGTCCCCCACCTATTTGAAACATTGTAAATCATAAACGCGCATACTTACAAGTCGAATGAATAACTCTTTCCAGAAGATATATATCCAAACTTTGTGGAGGGCTATGCCCCCCACACCCCCCTTACTATATATACTAACTCCAGGGTCGCACTACAATGGGGGACATGGTATATACCTTTGAACGAAATGAGTTTCAGTCAAATGAGTTTTCAGTGAAGTGAGCTTTCAGTGAATTGTGCTCAAGGAATTGAATTTCAGTGAAATGAGACTTCTGTCAAATGAGTTTCAATGAAATGTGATTTCTATCATATAAAGTAGACCCATATAATATATACCTTAAATTTAAGTACATTACCTAATCAGTGAGAGTATAAAATACTAAAAATATCAATACCATCAAGAAATTGAAAGCTTAATCTCCACAAACAGAAAACAAAATCAGTGTATGAAGAGGGGATCAGTACTGATCCCCAAAGGAACTTTTCACTGAAGCACAAATAGCTGGGAATACTTCTGCGAAAGTGCTTTTTACCGAAAAAGCACTTTCGCAGAATTATGCCTGTAGCTTGAGGGAGTCATGGGGGAATGACTGTTGCGGAGATCGCACTACGGTGCGGATAAGGGAATATTCCCTTTTCCTCACTGTAGTGCGATCTCGGCTTGAGAATATTAAAGTAGGGGGGTGTGGGGGCACAGCCCCCTACATGGGGGGGTGCAGGGGGGCTTTCCCCCCTGCATAAAAGTAGATGTATTGTTTTTTTTACGCAATTTAACGAAAGTGCTTTATCAGTGAAAGCACTTTTGTTAAAGTGTGTTCAATGATTGTAGATTAAGACTATTGAACTTTTGTTCAATAGTCCTAGATCCAGGAAGAGACATGAAGTAAATGACATGAAATGCCATCCATCATAACAACAGAAAAAAGTCAGTTTAACTTAGAATTCAAATTACAAATACACACTAATGTAGTAGAAAGATTCTCCAAGGCAATATTTGACCTCTGAGGTAAATCTGAAGGTACAGTGCGCAAAAGTGAAACGCTACATGAATGCAGATAATATTAAAATAGAAATAAAATGCACATAAAATAATCACAGACACACAAATAAGTAAAAGTAGCAAGTATACCATCAGTGAATTTAGCTCAAAAAACTGATAGTGGTGGGGGGAAGAGTACCGTTTTACATATTTTCCAGTTCTTGGTAGTTGCTCCCAATATTATTTACTCTTGTGAGTATTTTTAGGGTGCAACAACCATATCAACCAAATCAGCTTCAGAAATTATGGGGGTGGGGGGATTACTCTTGCATAAACATGTCTTTAGGTTTTTGAACCTGCCAACAAAACAATTAGTCTTGTCAAAGTGTTTGAGGTTGTGTTATAATATACAATATAAATGTATATGAAGCACTGTGCTACTGATATACACGTCTCCTCTCCTGGACTCATTCATCTGCAAGAACTCAGTTGAGGTAATGTCTGCTCTTAGCACTTAACAAGGCTGTGCAATAACACACAACACTTTGTCACATGAATTCCTTAAATCTCTACCTTGAAAACTTCAAATCAAAATTCCATTCAGTTAAAAAATTATAATCCTGCACAGATGTCTATTAGTTAAAAAGGGAGGAGGAACTATTTTGCGGTAAAATACATTATAAAACATTATTTTACACATAAACTACAACATGTAAAATTCAAACTACAAAAAATGCAGCTGCACATTTTATAAGTACTATAAGACACATGGGAGTGTGTATGGTACAGATTTTAATGCACTCCCAGGGACTCTATGGTACTCACCATCATAACATCTATACTATGCATGCCCCCTGTGCCTTGCTGCATACACACGCATACACACAGAAACACACACACACACACACACACACACACACACACACACACACACACACACACACACACACACACACACACACACACACATATAAATAGATAAATATACACATAAATATGCTTTGTATTAAAAAAACTCTCCACACAACATCAGAGCATCTTTCATCAAAAACAATGATCATCACGAACACTACAGCATGCATGTCCTCATATATAGGAAGTGAGCATAAAACACCAAAATTATCATCTTTGCAGGTGAGCAAGCCCCATTGCACCCTTCATACCACCTACTACTTACATACACCAACTCCAAAATCTCACAGCAGTGGGAATAGTTGATAATCCTATTCCCAGGTATAAGTGCACCCATATATATATATATTTTATATGGGTACCATATCTAACAGCACAGATACTGGGGAATATACAGAAGGATTCCCAATTCCAACATATAGTGCTAAGTATGAAAGATGCTGTAACAAGATGTGGCCTGATTCTGCTTACTTCTGTAGTAGGATCAGCAGAGCACCAGTACTCCGGGACAAGGGCTACATAGTAAGTGGGAGCAGCCCTGATACTGGGAGCAATCACACTACCAAACTGTAGCAAAGTGGCCATACTACAGGTGGCCACATGACCAACATGACAAGAATAAGGTTAGAGAGCTATTCTGGCAAATACGTCTGAATGCCACAAGAAAACTGAGAATTAATGAAACTATTTCTATTGCAAGTTTTTTAAAACTTAAAAAAATTAATTTAATTAATTCAATATGTTTTTAAATTAATTACAGTGTTCTTAAAGTTTTAAAGCAAAAAGGTGAAAATTAATTAATATTTTTATTTATTTAACATTTGTTTACCAGGATGGTCCGGCTGGACAGCTAGTGTCCGTTTTCAGCGGAGTCCTGGGGAGAAAATCTCTAGAAAAATTATTACATAATAATATGAGCAATGTATACAATGTCAATCAAGTTATAGCTATAGAGTGGTTAAGCTAATAATACAGAGATAAATTCAAGTACTAAGTATGGAAAGATTAACATGCTAATAATATAGAGATACATCATGTCTTTATAGACAAATACACATTTTAATATAGTATAGGCAAGCAGACTATATTATAGTATGTACAAAGAGAGAGAGTGTGTAATACAGTAAA
The DNA here is from genome assembly GCF_019279795.1 of Protopterus annectens. Classification (NCBI taxonomy): domain Eukaryota; kingdom Metazoa; phylum Chordata; order Ceratodontiformes; family Protopteridae; genus Protopterus; species Protopterus annectens. The sequence goes on from NC_056739.1 coordinate 1,608,496,091, forward strand.
AGCAAGGGGAGTTCCCTCTTTCAGGTGGATGGGAGTTCAGGGAGGTCCTTTGCAGGCACATAAATGGTTTGTATATAGGTAGGCGTTTAATTCGGTTTTGAAGGTGGTTGCACGTTTCTGTAGCCTGAGGTCCAGAGGGAGTGTATTCCAGATTTTTGCGACTTGGTTAGTGAAGAGAGATTTGCCTGAGCTAGTTTTACATTGGATATTTTCTATTAGAGCTTTGTTTGTAGATCGCAGCTGTCTATTAGTATTGTGGAAGGTTATGAGGCTGATCAGGGCAGGAGCTTTTTCAGGATAGTATAGGATGTGATGTGCCAGACTGAATTGGTGGTATTGTAGTACATTTGGGAATTCTAACCAGTGTAGTTTATTTAGGGATTGGCAGTGGTGGGAGCATGATCTGGCATTAGCAGCCAATCTGGTGATTTTGTTATAGCATGTGGAGAGTTTATTATGGTCAGTTTTATTTAGATTTGTCAATACTGGACATGCATATAGTATAGTGGCTAGCCGATGGGTTCTGGCTATGGTGATTCTAGCTTCAGAAGTTAGGTATTGTTTATAGTGATACAGGGTCCCTAGTTTTTTTGTGGAGTTTGGAGACAGTGAGGGATATATGTTTGCTGCATTGTAGTTGTTGGTCAATGGTGAATCCTAATAGCTTAGCTTCTGGGATTGGGGTGATAAAGAGTCTTTTTAACTGATGAATGGAGAAGGTAGTGTCTTGGGTTTTTGTAGAGTGCAACAACATAAGTTGTGTTTTCTTTGGGTTTAATACTAACTGGGAATTGTTTAGCCAATATTCTATTTCAGTGAAGGAATGTTGTTTTTTTTTTTTTGTTGGAGAAGTTGTATGCTGGATGTGGAGCAGATCAGAGTAGTATCATCGGTGTATTGGACTAGTTTGGCAGTTGTAGTAGCATAATGGAGTTGATTTGCAAAGAGGGTGAACAGGAGGGGGCCGAGGATGGATCCTTGAGGTACATCTACTGTGACTGGGAGTAGGGGGGATAGGGAGTCAAGCCATTTGACTGATTGAAGGTGGTTGTCTATGTAGTTTTTAACCCAGTGTAGGCTATCACTGTCACAGCTGAGATCTGAGAGACAGGTTAGGAGTTTATTGCGGGAAACTGTATCAAAAGCTTTGGATATGTCTAGAAAGGTGGCAGAGACAAGATTACCTTGGTTTCTGTATATGTTTATGATATTGGTGTAGCTGATTAGGGCTGTCGTGGTGCTATGGGATGGGTGGAAGCCATCTTGTGAGTTGGATAGAAGGTTGTTAGAGATGAGGTGGGTGAGTTGTTGATAAATGCATCTTTCTAGGATTTTGGATAGTGATGAGAGGATGGCGATGGGTCGGTCATTGGAAAGATCAGTGGATGGTCCACCTTTGTGGTGGGGGATAATAAAAGAGGTTTTCCACAAGGTTGGGATAATTTGTTCAGTGATAGATCTATTTATTAGTAGGGTGATGGGGTAGGGTATGGCTCTAGATGCTAGTTGGAGATATTTGGCAGAAAGATTGTCGGCAGAAAGGGTGGTTGGTTTAAGTTTTGCTAAGAGTTTTTCGATGGTGCATGCTGGTACAGGTTTAAATGAGAAGGGGGTAGGGCAAGTCTGGAGTTTAGGAGGTTGGGGGAGGTTATTAGGGTTTCTATTGTTTAGTAGTTTGAGTATAGAAGACGTAAAGTAGTCTTTGGAGCTGGAGGCTATGTATATGTGGGAACCATCTATATTAGGTGGGGGAGGTGTTATTTTACTAGGTTTGAAGATGTTGCTCACAGCAGCCCAGAATTTTTGAAGGCCGTTACAATGCCTTCTTTGTAAGGAGGTATAGTGATTCTGCTTGTCAGTCTTAACTTGTTTCTTAGCTTTGTTTCTAAGTTCAAGGTATGCTTGCCTAGTTGTGAGTGTTTTGTATTCGTGCCAGGCTTTTCAAACCTTTTACCTTTCTTTTAGTAAAGCCCTTGTGGCGCTTTGTAGCCAATATTAGATGGCTTAGTAGATTAATTGATGTTAAGGTTATATAAGGCAGTGATGTAAGGCAGTGTGTGTTGTTTTAAATCTGAGGACATCTCTTGGTTTATGTGGGATGAAATCAAAGTTTTCTTTGTTTTTCAACAAATGAATATAAGTATGGAAGGAAAGTTGTTCTTATTTTAAATGAGGCTGGTGAATCAATAGTATATGGTTCATTTTCCTATTCTAGTGACTGGTATAGAATACTGTGTTTGTCATGGCTTTTACCATGTCTGTCATTTAGGCTACTAGATGAGGAAGGTAACAACGAGCATGAAGGGGAAGGAAATAGGGAGTAGGGGAGGTAACCAGGACAGACAAATACATTTGCAGTGTAATCTGATTAACAGTAGATTAACACAGACTTACAGAGGAAAGACAGCTAGGTGGGTTGGACTGCAATCAGTGTACAAGGAGTGATATAAAGAAGGGGAATATGATGATGGAGGATAAATTAGGTTACAGGGGCCTTATCAGACCAACCTAGAGCAAACCTACCTAGAAGTTATTTCCCTAAATGGCTGACACAGTAGGTAGGCATAGGTGGGCTGTGCCCTTGATGACCTACTAGCCACAGCAGGGGGTGCTCAGTGATTCCAGTGTGACAGTCCAAGTATTACTGCACCTTTGAAATGACTGACCACTGCACTCGATGCTAGATGACCAAGAGACGCCTAACTGTGCCATTCATAGAAGTGGAGTCTCGACCTCCTTTCCTGGGAGGTGGGCATGGAGGCCACCAGTGAGCCTTTCAGGTTACATTCAATAGGATGACATTTATCATACTGCTAAAAAGTTGGCTGATGACTACTGGTAAGCAGACCCAGTTTGCTGTAGTCACTTCACACCCTGAAGCCAGGACTGGTGGTGTGCCTGACTTCAGCTGTTTTATTTAATTTATTAGCCTTCTGGCACTTACAACCACCATGCTCAATCGGTATTTGCAGCTATTCCTCTGAGCACACAAGGCTGGTCTTTGCCAAGTAAACCCATAACTCAATGTCATTACTGGAAAATTAAGTAGGATGTTTATCACTTTGCTAACATCTTGAGTCAATTCCATTTGCACATATTGCTCTAAAGTTAATTTGCCATAAAAAAATCAACTCCTTTTCAGGTACAGCAGCCGATTCATTTTGGATTATCTTTAAATATTATCCACTTCAACAACATCTTCCAACAAAGGATTATTAGTGTTCAGGCATAACTGTCATTTCTCAAACATAGTAATTCTGGGAACACATTTATCAAAAATGCTTTTCTATTCTGGATCATGGTCATTTAATTTACAGAGGATTTCAGAGTTGCTTGATCATGTACGTTTTTGGTGCCTAGCAAAGGCATACAGCTAAAGTGCTAGCAAGAATAACATTTGCCCTTTTATTTACTGCTTTGCATTGCTGTGTTGTAATAAGTTTTTGTCTGTTGTTGCATTTCAGTACATTGTTACCCTGCCAACAAAGGCAAGAAAAACAACAGGAAATTGCCAGAAAAAATTTTCAACACATATAGTGTTCTTACTGTAAAATGCCATATCCCTTTCACTAACCACTGATTTCCACTGAAGGAGCAAGGTGGAGTAATTTGTCTGCAGGTCACTATAATGGTGCCAGCACCTCTTGTCAAAGTGGGTGATACCAGTGTTATCACTCATCACCCTAGTAAGCTGGTGCCAGTCATCAACCTTTTATTAGAGGCTATCATACTGTCCTGGCAGTCATGAGTCACGAGTCCCTGTGCAACAGACAAGAAAAAAAATCTTAATTTCCTAGCTGCATCATGCAGAGCCATGCTGAACCCAGCACCACAAGTGGCCATATGTATTCAATAGGTCTTCACAAGAAGCACAATTTTAGATATGTGCATTGTTGCACATTATTGATATCAAGTGACACGCATCATCAGGCAGCAATGGTGCACTACCAAAAGTATCACTATCACAGATTGCAGAGCTATGAACTTTGCAGTGTCTATACATGACCATAGACTGCACATGTCCTAGAAGCCAGTCAACAGGTAATGGTGAACATGGAAGTTCTGCATGTGTGTGATAGCACAATACATTATTTTGTCAGCAATTCAGAGACAAATCACACCAGCCTACCTCATTAGCATACTCACAGAATTAAGAGGATGGTTGTAGCATGGTAAAAAGTGCAGTGCCTATGCTGTGGGAGACCATATTAACATAACCACATTAGGAATAGGAATTCACTTGAGAATACTCTGGGCTGTGAGAGGCAAAGTGAAAGAAAGTAAGACAAGTGGTAATGCACTTCAGCATTGCAAAGAGTGCCACTGGTGCATGGCAGCAACAAGAATAGATAAGAAAAAGTAGATTGGGTGAGTGCATGATAGGTTACTGTCCATTTAAGTGGCAGATGCTTGAGACATGGCTCAAGAGTAATGGGTGCACCTCATCTATGTTGGTGTTCTGTGCCTTTCTCACCTTCAAGACCACTGTTAATGATGCAAGTCTCTCCGTGTTCATCAGGGATTTTATCTTTTCCAAAGTGATGTCCCATGATCCCTACCCCCACCGCTTCCCCCATGAGCTCACACCAGGTAAGTCAAAATTTTAACTTATAGCTTGTTTTTAATTCCCTTCTATGTTCCCACAGGATTATGAAAACTTCCTGGTATTCTTAACAGAAAGCAGGAATTAAATGAGCTATGTAATGTTCGAGGACAATAATTGTACATAAGATTATATGTGATGTATAATGTTTGCAACTGAAAATATGTCAATATGGTTTGTTTTCATTTATATAAATACATGATTATGTCATAAGTGATAATTCAATAATGATGTTTCTTGTTTAAAAAAAACACCCTGGCATTCTTAGAAAATATCCCTATAACAGATGGTTCTTTAATCTTCAGCGATTTCAACTACTGTTCCATAGACTAGAGTACTTAACACTTCTAATGTTGGTTACACACAATACTTCTTAAACTGGGTTAACAAGACCTCCCTGGATCTAACTATCTGAAATTCTAATAGAAGCAGTGACATAATATCCTACACTTATGTCTGAGGAACTTTGCCATGGTGTGTTCATCAGCTCTAGCTGACCTGTCATTAGTTAAGTCAGACCATAAACTAGTTACCTTTACCTTCAGAACATCCACCTCCTGGTAAGCAGCACCACCCTCTTTACAGACTTCAAAATGCAAACCTTTTACAACTGTATGACAAAATCTCAAAATTGACCCATGTTGCCACAACTACAGATTTGGAAAAGGCAACCACTCATGGCAAAGATCTATATGTTCATTGAAATAAATCCATTGACAGAACATACCCCACTAGAACCAAATATAGTAGCAAATTCAATAACAGACCACCCCGGTAGTCAGCAGGCATTAACAAAAAATATACAATAAAAGGAAGAAACTGCTTAGATTCCTTTGTAAGGCCAGAATTTCCCAAATCAAACAGAATAAAACTGTCTCACCAAAAACTGAAGACAGCTATAAAGACCGGGAGACCGGCCCATGAGCACAGGCTAGATTCTGAAGCTAAGGACAATTATAAGTCCTTTCAAGTTATAGTATAAAACTAAGAAATAATTCACATTACTACTCCAAAATTGTCTCTAGTGACACCTCCCACTGAAATCCTAGAAACATTGTTAACATACTAGCAAATGAGTCTGTTTCATATTTCTTCCCTGAAACTATCATCCTCACTTTAAACATCCCTGAGCCTCACCCCCATCATCTCAAAGGATAATGTCCTTAAAGCAATGTCCAAAATGCCTCTTCAGTGAGTCCCAACAATATACTGAATGGTCTAATAAATAATGCCAAACAAGCTGTTGCTTTCCTAAGGCTCTCTGATTCATGGCACCCTGTGGTGGTGATACCCTTCCATAAGGGAAGCCCCACCACTATAACGGAAACTACTGACCCATTAGCCTTACTAGACTTGCTTGTAACACTGTCATATGCATCATCACTCACTTCATAAACTGGGACATTAAAATTTGATGAGGCCTGACACACAACAATTCAGATTTGTTAAGTGTAGGTCATGCCTGCTAAATCTTGTGTGCTTCTTTGAAAATGTCATGCAAGTCGTGGGCAGTAATTACACTGTTCATGCTGCCTACTGAAAAAGACATCTGACATCATTCCACATGATAGAATTTTTAATAAGCTAATGACCATAAACACTAATCATATGGGGTAAGGTGGATTGCAAACTGGTTCAAGGATAGAACACATGTTGGCAAGCTCATTGATGTCACCTCAATTAAAGAAAAGGTGATCAGTGACATTCCCCATTGTTCTGTACTAGGTCCCTTCCTTGCTGGCTTTTGTTTTTCAGACCTAAACACTGACAAGAAGGATCTCTGGTTGATTAAGCTCACTGACAACTGTAAGATGGGTAAATTAGTTAAATCAACTAATGATTCTAATACCTTTCAAACAGAACTAACATACATTAATTGAAAAAGGGTTCAAATAAATGCTAAGACATGCAATTTCATCTCCCTTTGAAACCACAAATTTCTACCATGTGCTTTAGCAATGACACTTCACTCTCCAGTTAGTCTATGATCAGGAACTTGGACAACTGGGTCGATGGTTCCCTCTCCTTTTTCACTATGAATCAATTATAATCAAAAAATTCTTCTGCACCTCACAATTAATCATAAAATGCATCTTATTTGAAACCAGAGAAGTTATTGTTCCCAGTGTTCTGACTTGGTTATGTCTATCATAGAATACAACGCACCCTTTGTTAAACATCTTACTAGATACATAAAAAAACCCAAAATATCTAAGGGGTTTCAAAAATCTTAGTTACCAAGAAAGGCTGGAACTACTATCCCTGTATTCTGTGTCATAGTTGCTCTTTGGGTCAAGATCTATGCCTTGCCTTCTGTGCCCTCAAGGATGCTATTATTCCTGATTGCCTCTTTCTTGATATAACAAATTGTGTAGGCAATACTAAAACAAGAGATCTCAATTTACAACAACTGAGAAACAAAACTAAACCGAGAGATAGGTTCATTACCAAGTGCCTCCCCTTTCTCTGGAACAGACTCTTCTTGAATGTCATGCAATGCAATTCCATGCCGGCCTTTAAATGTAGTTTAGACAAATAGACAGAAATACCCTCTGTGACATACAGGCCTTGCACTCCTTGAAAAAGTTTGTAGAGCCTGAGTGTGGTAATTAGCAAGCTACACATGACCTGTGGTGGAATAGATTTGCATTTCCCATTATTCTTATGAGGAGGGGTTCATCTTGAAAGTAGTAAACAACATAGCACAAGGGTATGACACACTGTTGTTCAGTAGGAGGAGACTCACAATAACAGAGAATATAGCAGAGAGGCATGACGAGTTACTGTCCAGCTGGGTCTCATCCTACCAAAGGAAATAGTGTGACATCCCCCACTCTGGGAAAGTAATCAAGTAACCTGAATCCTTGCCACTGAAATCGGAAAAGGATGTTCACTTGGAACAAAAATGGTTATACTCGGTATTTCCAGATGCAGACCTCTCTGTATCAAACACAATTTTCCTTAAGAACACACAGGGAACATGCTCCTTCCATGGGTTGGTTCCTCTGTTTCTCTGTCCAGGCCCCCAGTAAGACTCCCCAGTAGCATAGGTTTAGAGCTGAGTCCTTAGCCGGACTTCCAACCCAAGTCCAGCACCCTCTCTGTGAAAACAGTTCCTTGTTTCCCTGTTTCAGGCAGCTGACACACAATCTTTGAGATTTGATTTGCAGACACACACACACACACACACACACACACACACACACACACACACACACACACACACAGACACACAGACACACACACACACACACACACACACACACACACACACACACACACACACACACACACACACACACACACACCTAGGATAGGCTGGCATAGATTTACCTGTTGTGCCCCTTCTGTCCAGACTATAAAGTACTTATCACTGCCACCAGAACCACTGCCAGCTACTTTAAGGCTTTTACAAGTGTACCCAATTATACTGTGTACAATTAATACTAATACAAAAGGTAGTTTGACGACTGCGGTGGTGGTGCTGCGGTAGCGTTGTTGCCTCACAGTAAGATGTTGTCCTGTTCGATTCTCAGCTAAAGCGTCTTCTGTGTGGAGACATGCGTGAATGGGCGTAGCTTCGTTGAAGGTTGTGCGTCAGGGCTGGCAACTCGGCACGTAAAAATCTACTGCCAATCATTAGCGGACCGGAGTTTCACTGTGGCAACCCCTAACCGGGAAAAGCCGAAAGACACAACAACAAAAGGTAGTTTGACCAGCAGCAAGGCTTTCAGGATTGGCCAGAGTTATCACCAAATAAATATATGCAAGTACTCTCAAAACTTAATTATTTTTCTAAAAAGGACCAGCCACAATGAGAAGTTCAAATATATTTAATAATAAATAATAAAATAACATGAAAATACTAAATATCTATTTGCAGTAAACACCAGAGTTTCAGTCATAGGCAATATTAAAATAGCACAGCAGGAAAATTTCATAAACTTTCCGAAACACAATACTTATCTATTCTCACTATATTTTCCTAACTGATTTAGAGAATTGCTATTCCTTAGTTAATTTACTTACTGCTGCAAAACAATATGATGTGGGTGAGTATCTTTCTAGTCAGGTTTCCAAGAACAGACTGCCCCTGATACTTCAATCTCCTCTACATTATTTCTGCACAGAAAGACATCACATGCATCTGATCATCTGACGTCTGGTTCCCACACTGTTACTAGCTGTGCTAGCATATTTTACACATCCACTGCTCTATTCCTACTGACATGGCTGGCAGTACCTCCTATTGTCATATCCCTCTATCCTTTGAAGACTCAAGCAAGTATTTCAAGTGTCCCTTGAGAAACGTTGCTTGAGAGGAAAGAGCCTATCTGGGAATACATTACCCCATACCCTGTTTTAAGATCCTATCTGCCTTAGCATTGCTGACCCATCTGCAGTGCTGCATTGTCATATCATATGCCAGCAACCCTACACTGCACCATGGTAACTTGGCATTTTGCTGGCTGTCTCTCTGTAGCCATAGATCCCACTCAGACTCCTCCTGCTTCGTACTGCAAATACTGCAAATATTTAACACCATGGCTTCCCTATCATGGCAACAGTTCATCATGTTAACATGGTATAATTTGTGCCCCTGTCTCCTGCCTAGCAGTTCTATGATGTAGTTAACATCATTGACCTTCCTTACCACTTTGAAGGATCCCTCCCAAGCTGCCTTCGGCTTATTGTGTCTGAGAGGAATGAGAACCATCACCTGCTGTCCCACAGCATGGCTAGAGCATTCCTATTGTACCAGACATTTTTCTGTTGTTGGGCTCCTGCCAGGTTCTCCTGTGCCAAGCCAATGAGCTCCCTGAGCCTTGTCCTGAGGTTTAGGACATATGCCACAACAGACACCTTGTGGGATACACACTTACCCTCTCACTCATCATGAATAAGATGTAAAGGTCCCCTCACCCTATGCTCATACAGCAACTCAAAGGGTGAAAAACCTGTGGATTCCTGGGGTACCACTCTGTAAACATACAGCAGGTAGGGCAAATATTTGTCCCACTCTCTCTTACACTGGTCTGCAAATGCCCATAGCATGGTTAGTGTACAGTTTAACCTCTCCACAAGACCATTAGTCTGGCAATGGTAGGGGGTGGTCTTTAGGTGCTTCACCCCACAGTGCTTCCACAGACAAGCCAGCAGATCTGATCTGACATGACATTGGCACCTCTGTCAGTCAGTATTTCTCTTGGGAAACCTAACCTGCTGAAAATCTCTAGCAAAGCATTTGCCACTTTCTCTGCCTTGATGAAAGACTAATCCACCACCTCAGGTTATCTGGTAGCATAATCAACTACCACTAGGATATACTTTTTCCCTGTGGAGCTTGGGGTACTCTGAGGCCCCACAATATCCATAGATACCCTCTGAAATGGCTCCTCAATCACAGGCAAAGGCACCAAAGAAGCTTTGACCTTGTCTCCTGACTTGTCTACTTTTTGGCACTGCTCACAGGTTCTGCAATACCCTGTTACATGTCTTGCAATTCCAGGCCAATAAAAGTTCTGCATAATGCATCTCTTGGTATGCTTTATGCCCTGGAATGTAATAGGCTATGGCTAGAAGTGCCATATGGTAGGCACTAGTCACAACCAACTGCTGTATTACTTCACCCTCTAGCCCTCCTTCAGGGGTCCACTGTCTATACAGTAACCCTTTGTTCCAGTATGCAGACTCCCCTTTTCCTTGAGAATCAAGTGCCTCCCTAGCAACCTCCCTTAAGCCTCTTAGTTTAGGCTCTGAGAGCTGAGCATGTCTAAGTTCTACTTTTGTATCTCTTCCCAGCTACCCTTCCAGAGGAAGTCTTGTATCTTCTGACAGCGGTGCCTCATTGTCAGCCTGGGTATTACCACTCACCTTTGCCCTTGCAGTCACTCTGTACCTACCAGCAGCTGTGGTTCATCTTTAGGATCACTGCTACAGTGTAGCTCCCTCCCTGAAATAGCCTCACCACCAGCCCTGGCTTCAGGGTATGGTATCTGTCTGGGTCTCCCCAGGCTACAAGACTCACATGCCTGTCTCCAAGCCTGACTGCATGTAACTGCATGTACACAAGGTACTACATTATCAAAATCATTCCCTATCATGACATCTCTAGGGGTATCCTCAAACATACCTAATTGCTTGTTTCCTCTTCCACCCACCCCGTCAAGGTGAGCCCTGACCAAAGGCATTTTGAATGGGGTCCCTCCTAAAGCTCTGAGCAAAGTGGGCTGTCCAAGCAAGTACTGCTCCTCTTTAACCACTGCAGACTTCACAATGGTTATATCAGAAGCTGTGTTTCTCTTGGCAGTGGCCTGTTTTCCATCCACTAAGATAGGATATAACCTCTTGTGATAGTTTGGTACCTCTGTTGTCTCCAGAAAACTTACCACTGGCATACTGTTAATCCTTCTTGCTGGATTCCCCCCTTCTATTCCCCACCTTGCCTCTGTGGATCTCTATATGATACATGGCCCACTGGTTACATTTAAAACATTTAACCCTTAGTCCTGGCCATGTACCTGAAATAGTGGCTTCCCTTGTTACTGGTGGACTCTGTTGGGGTGCTTTAGGCTGCACACCATGGGTTATTTTATTCTTATGTGTAGCACTGAGCATCCCTTTCCTGTGCAGTAATCTCCTGATTGCTAAGCAGAGATCCCCTTTCTTCTCCAGCTCATCTGCAGAGTTACATTCTTGGTCTGCCAACCAGATTCTCATGTCTTCAGGCAAACTGCTAAGGGCTTGTTCTCTCACCAAAATGTCTGCCCGCCCTTCAAAAGTGGTGACCTGACACCCACTCACCCACCTATGAAAATAAGTGCTTAACTCAGCAATATAATTACACATACTCATTTGCTTTGTGTCTATGCTCAAGAAACTTTTTTCTGTAAGTGTGAAGTGTTAACCTAAAACATTCAGGTAAACATTTTTTTTACTGTATTATAGTTTAAACAATCAATATCTGACAATTTAGAAATAGCAGTTACAGTTTTATCATGGAGTAAGGGGGTCAGGAAACATACCCAGAGCCCTTGGTCAACATTGTACTGTTTATATACCCTTGCAAATATATGGATAAAATTATCACTGTTTGTAAATTGTAGAAGACATTTACTGACCTTTATTGCTTCTGGGGTTCGGTTATTCCCTTCCCCATTACCTCCATGACCCTGATGAAGAGTCAGCATCTCCATCTCATGATGGTGTTGCTTCTCATTTTCTTCAGCCTTCAAACATCTCAGTCTTTCATTTTCTTTGGCCTCCAAATGCCACAGTCTCTCTGCTGATTATAATTCCATTTGTTTAGCCTGCTGCAGTTTCTCTGATGATTCTAATTCCATGTGTTTGGCTACCAGTTCAAGTATTTTTAAACTCCAGATGGATGTTTAAATCCTTTGATGAAAAGGTGAACTGTCCTGTTTCTGAGTGCTGCAAATCCCCATCACCAAACTGGTTGTCCTCCTGGTTGCTGGTCTGAGCTGTGACTATGGCTGAAATAATTTCCTCTTTAGTCAGGTTGGCATACATCAGTCCTGTGGCATCACACACCTTGGCCAACTGGTTCTTTGTCAGCTTATCATAATCCTCTGCTGACATCTTTGCTTGCTTTTCCTAACTAAACTAAACTAAGAAAAAAATAAAATTGTTGTGAAATAAAACTCTGAATGTCTACCTTGTGGCTGCTGAGAGATTGTACACCCTTAGTGACAACTGCTTACAGTCTACAGAAGTTCAATATCCACGCCACTGCTCACCGATATGTGATGTTCCCCACTCTGGGCCTGTAATCAAGGAGCCTGAAACTTCACTACTGATACTGGAGAGGGACGTTCACTTGGAGCAAAAATGAATGGACTCAGTATTTCTAGATGCAGACCTCTCTGCATCAAGCACAGCTTCCCTTAAGAGCACACAGGGAACACGCTCAGACCGGTCCGGACTGCTTCTTCTATTTCTCTCTCCAGGTTCACAGACTCTCCACTGGCACAGTTTTAGAGTTGAGTCCTTAGCCAGGGTTCCAAGCCAAGTCCTCCAGCACCCTCTCTGCGAAACCAGTTTCTTGTGTTCCTGTTCCAAGCAGCTGACACACACACTGTTTGAGATTGGATTTGCGCACACACACACACACACACACACACACACACAGACACACACACACACACACACACACACACACACACACACACACACACACACACACACACACACACACACACACACACAGACACACACACACACACACACACACACACACACACACACACACACACCTGAAGGACTGCTTTTTGTAATATACTGGAGGCAATAACAGTAACTATCCTGGAGGTCATACACACAGGCGCACACACACACACACACATATAACTGCAAAACAGAAATTTCTATCCCCTCCTGCAAAGTTTCCCCACAGATGATCCGCTCCCTTGCATGGTACTATTAGTCTTCCACTCTGTTTGTGCTACAAAATGAATATCTGCTGCTAAAATTATCTAGTTGCTCAAAAACTCTCCTGCAGTTCAAATCTCCTGCTTGATTCAGGGAGTGCTGGTGTGCTTCTGGTGCTGACATTGGAAGGAGCTTGGAATCATGTATGCTACCTGATGAATGAAATTCCATGCTGATGCTGAAAGAAAACATTAAATTTCATGTTCCTTGGAAGGTAGAACAGGAGGCAGTGGAGCATTTTTTATTATTATTATTATGGACAGGTCAAGCCGTCCCAGCCATCACAGAGACCTTGGCAGCTGCCCAAGTCATCTTGTGCTGGATCTGTCCCTGGTTGTATGAAGAAAAGGGGCATGTAGTGGACTGGCTCCAATGGGCATTCTGCAAAGGATGCTTCTTTCAAGGAGCCTCGCCTATCAACCCTGAAGCACTGGAGCTTGTTTTCCTGTTTTCCACCAGTGAATATATATCACACATATCTCTTGTGCCCCTGCGTGTACGTCACCATCCCCATCACTGAGAACGTACCTCTCAGCCAACCAGATTTTTGCAAACTGTCCAGAGTTTTGCCTCATATTTTTGGTCTGCTCATCATAAAATGTCTGGTTTTCTGGCTAATTATTGAGGATTGAAGCCAAAAAATAATGACTGATATCTAAGTTTCAAGCATGATACTATACAGAAAATTCATGGCAATTCAAAACCTGTTACTCTATCTATGCTCTAAGTTTATAAGAGCAATATTTAAAAAAATTCCCTATTTTTGGGCCTTTGTCTCCCCATTATTTATAGATTTGTCCTGGTAGTTGAGAGGTATGCCTAGGAGAGGCAAGCAGGTCATGCTCTTTCATTCCTGACCATCTCTGACTGACTCCTTTAGTGCAGCGCCTGCTAAATGAGCCCCTGCTGGCTGTATCACAGTCAAGGTTCCTTAACTCTGTGCCATGGACACGGGCTAATTTTTGCACTAATTGTTATATATGACTGCACACACTGCAGAACACTGCTGAGTAGTTGCAAGCAAATGCACAGACAATGCCAAAGAGGACACCATGTGTACCATGACTGTTCTATATTTGAAATGTGAAAAGAAACTGAAGCATTTGCACATCCTGGTGCATGGTATCTCATGCACATATAAGCAGCGCACTTAAGGTAATGCCAGTCTTTGACAAAGTATGCAAACATTTACACAGTCTCATAAATATCTGCCAGCTTTAGCAGCATAGCATGTCTGTAAACAGAAGCATACTAAAACAAATCTTACAATCACTCAAGTGGATATAGTATTATTGAAGAACTGACAGTATAGTGCTTTAGGGAAAAAACACAGAAATAAACAAGGATCTATAGTACACAACAAGGATCTTGAACACACTACTGAAGTCAGGAAGTAAGAAATGTATACATCATATCCAGCCATTAACCACAGTCCCGTATTAAGATGCTTGTTAGACCAGCAATCCTAGGTGAAAATAATGTATGCGGGGATCTGTGTGGTACTCTGCATATATACCAGAACAAGTGGTTTCACTTTTGCCTGAAGAACTTGCTGTAATGGTTTAGATTGCCTCATGCATTCCCTCATGTACATGTAGTGTTAAGTAAACCTATCTTGAACAGTTGCTCTCTGTTGGCTGGCTAGAGGTCAGCCTTTTTACCCATTTCCTAAGGTTGAATATATTTACGCATTATTAAAATGTAACAAACAGCTGTACAAAAACATAATGTACTAATGTGTTTAAAACAGTATGCCTGATGCAACCTTGTCTCCGATCTACAACTGATCCTTTCAACCCTTTGAATGAATATAATCATTTCAGTTATGATTAGGAGTTCATGGCACACAGTCAGACTCATTTCACCTGCTTTTCTCCCCAAAGCTACAATATACAACATAAAAAGATAACATGACACAGCAATTAGCTCTGCAAATGCAAAGTATAAAAGCATTTAACAAGTTCAGTAGCAAAATTCACATTAGACTTTAATGCATGATGCACAGCCCATACAGTCAACCACAGATGTCGAAACACATTCATGAATATCAAGATACTTTGCAACACTCATGCACAGAAACAAATAATACAGTATATATCAACAGTGTGTGACCATGCAAATGTTGATGCAAACACAATGAATGAAACTGAAAGAGCATATTAGGGTTGCAGAGTTGTAATATAGCTATAAAAGTTTCAAACAGTAGACAATATATTCCTGGGTATTATATTCACTCATGTTTGCCCACCAGACCACATGTACTATGCAGTAAATAACTTTGTATTAATCTCTCAAATCAACACTCCATAGCAAAGCAAAAGAAATCATAGCAAGCATGAAAATTCTGCTTGAAACGTGGAAGTTATGTGCACTGTGTTACCCTTCTACAAACCTGATAATATTCAGCTATGCAAGCCAGACCAGTGCATTTAAACGCAGGAGCTTGCATAACCTGTACGTTTGTGATACAAAGCTGTAATTTGTGTTGGCCATTACGTTTGACAGTGTGTGGTCCTGTATGCATCATGCTGATAGCATAAGACTAACATCATGGGAGTATGACCATTTATTTATGTTCTGTTAACTGGTTTGATAAATTACTCTAAAGAGCTTTTTCAGCCTCAACCCAGGCTAAAGGCAATACTGTAATTTGTACAATAATCAGTGTTTACATTTAGTTACTCAGAATCAACCAAGTGTGCAATTACATTTACCCAACATGAACAATTTGTTATAAGGAAAGTTAACAATGACAGAAGACAGGAAATAGTAGAAAGGGGATATGTACAAATGTTTTGAGAGCAAAGATGAGAATTTTGACGTTTTCTATCTGGAGGTTGTATTTAACATCATTATGTCATGCATCATCCAAAACTACAGTGGGCATGGCTAAAAGACAAAGCATGCATGGCTGTATGTACAATTAATAGTTATTGTTAAAAATAAAAGGCTTGCTGGACATGCTGTTTATGGAACATATTTCATCGTCTCATGCTTTTAATGATTCAAAAACATCTGTGCAGGTAAGGCATGTCTGAAGAAGCCCATAACAATGTGATGGTTGACTACTATAGCAATAACTGACGACATCGGTGTGGTATATTGAAGGCTTACCCATGGACATTGTGGTATAATCAAGAGGGCTAAGCCCAAGTGATTAAGCAAAGGCAACTGTGGGTAAATCTTCATTATACCACACCATAGAGTCAGTTATTGCTATTATACTATGAAATTATTTAAGAAAAAAAATGACTTGTGTTTCTTAAATAATGTCTTTTCCTTTGATATCCTGCACTGTGCATGCGTATGGGACTTGCATTCCTACGATTTTACAGTACACCAGTGTCATGTGAAGAAGCAACAGAGAAAGGAATACCTGCATTGTTTTTTTTTTTAAAACTAAAAACAACAACAACAAAAAAAAGAAACAAACAAACCAGGAGGCTTGTAACATACAGGAGAGACAGGACAGAGGAAATGAAAGGATAATCAGGTACATTTATTTAATTTTGTATGTTGTTGTTCTTCTTTCAGCTTTTCCCAGTTAGGGGTCGCCACAGCGGAACTCCGTCCGCTAATGATTGGCAGTAGATTTTTATGGTGCCGAGGTGCCAGCTCGACGCCCAACCTTCAATGAAAGCACACGTTTATTTAATTTTGTATAATGTTCCTAAATATCCTTTTATTTTTCTCTGTGCCATCTCTGTTGCTTGTTTTAGTCCCAGTTTTGTCAGCTTATTAAAAAAAATGAAATAAAAGTCAATTTTTTGTTGCATATATTAATGGAAAAAGTCTGGGACACTTTTCCATTGGTATATGTTCAGATTTACAATTGGCATGCTAATTGGGCTGACCAATCAGCATTTTCATTTTCAAATATCAATGGCCAGGCATTGTATAATACAAATTAAACTACAGTGTACCATGATATAATGCATTTGTACTGAAAAAAATGCATTGTGTCATGACAGACAAAGTACCGAGAAGTGAACATAATGCTGTATACTACAATGTTCACGATGCAGTGACATAAAGGGTTCATCTCTAATTATAGCATAGTATTCTTGATACAAGTAGATAGCTGTGTATGCATTTCCAACAAGCAGGCCAACAGTCCAATACAGTAACCCACTAGGTCAATACATAATTGTAAAACAAATGTATGGAAGCT
>NC_056739.1:1608515812-1608653312 GCF_019279795.1 Protopterus annectens
TAGCTAGATAGAATTTTGTAGATAATTCTGTCATTTATAAATATTAAGATAAGCCATAGGCTTGTTCTCCTAAATGTGAAAAGACTGTATTGGATGTTGAACTAAAAAAATGTAACAACAGTGCACTCTGCTGTAAGAAAGCTGGTAAGTCAAGAATTTCATGACTGTCTTTGATCTCAGGGCTTGGAACCAAGATGTCTGGATGAAGGAATTCTGGCTATTGTTTTGAGACCAGAGTTATTTGCTAGAATTTGCATGTATAATTTATTTTATTGCTCTGGCTTCCTGACCAGCTGCAAGATCAAAAGGGCTATTAACCTCTGAGGTTTGGTTAGCCTGGGAACCAGAAAGAAATGATGTAATCTGAAATGAAGCAGTGGTACTGTGTTATCAATGTAAGAACAGAAAGAATGAGGGCATTTGGCATTTGTCTTGAGAACATCCAACTCACCAGCACTGTCTTGCTCTATATGTAAGTTTATTTTAGAACTGTGTTTTCTCTTAGATATAACTAGGAAATAGGACGATTAGATTGTTTTTTTTCTGCATTGATGTCAGAACTTTTCTACTGTATTATTTTAAGTATTTCTCTGTGATACCTGAACTCTTGACTAGTACTGTGTAGTAAGAAGTATTGTCTTGTGTTTTTATTTATTATTAAATATTTTTAAACCTTTCAACTGTGGCTGTTTTGTGTAGAAATAATTTAAGCTCTAGAGTACATTGCATGCATATAGTGATACTGGCCAAGCCACTCCAATAAGCCTTGACTGTTCAGTTGCACTTACCATTTGGATAATAATATTGCACAGTAATAATTGGACACCCTTTGTTAAGGGCCTTATTTAGTAGCTAAATATTAGTGGGTGGTGGCAGGTGGTACTACTGTATAGTCTGGGTAAAAGGGGCACAGCTGGAGAACCTGTGGCAGCCTTCCCCAAGAGTGTCTGTGTGGTTGTATATAGCTCGTATCTCAAAGTGTGTGTGTGTCAGCTACTTGAGCAGGGACAAGAAGCACTGGTTGGACAGAGAGGGTGCTGGAGGTTTTAGCTTGCCCACTAGGCTGAGATCTGGACCCTATAGCTATGCCAGTGTGGAGTCTTATTCGGGACCTGGAGAGAAAGGGAGAAATTAGCCCCAGACTGACTGTTATCTCTGTGTGCTCTTAAGGGAAATTGCATTTTACTGTATGAGTGTTTATTATCCTTTCCCTATATTTGTGCCCCTCACTGGTGTTAGTGGTGAGGACTGAGGATCCTTGATTGCTGGGTCAGTGCACGGGCTTCACATATTAATTGTTTGGCAGTGGTGGGATATCCACACCACATATTAATTGGTTGTCAAATACTAATTGGGTTGTAGTGGTGTGGGTAGAGTGAATTCCTGTAGCTTGTGTACATTGATCACTGAAGGTGTTTTTGTTCTCTAAATCAGCTACACAGTGAATACTCAGAGTTCAGATTACAATCGTTTTATTTCTTTTGTTAGCTTAGTTAGTCAGAGAGAGCAGGCAAGCATGTCAACAAAGGAGTACGGAAAGCTGACAAGGAGCCAGTTGGCTGAGATGTGCCAGGCGAAAGGACTGGTGCAGGGTAACCTGACTAAGGCAGACATGACTGCAGCTTTGGTCACAGCTGCATCAGAAAACAGCAACCAGGAGGATGATCAGACTGGAAGTTGAGCTGTACCACACCCAGAGAATGGACAGCTCAACCGTTCTACAGAAGACTTAAAAATCCATCTGGAGCTAAAGAAACTTGAGTTGGAGTCCAAGTATGTGGAAATAGAAGCAGCAGAGAGACTGAGGCATCTAGAGAGTGAGGACAATGAGAAACTGAGATGTTTTCAGGCTGAGAAGGAGAAACTGCTACGTCTGGAAGCTGAGGAAAAGGAAAGGCAGAGGAATCATGAAAAGGATATTCTGACTCTCACCAGAGTCATGGAGGTAATGGGGAAAGGAGTAACTGGACCCCAGAAGCACAAAAGGTCAGTAAATTTTTTCCACTAATTACAGAGGGGGATAATTTTGATAGTTTCATTCACATGTTTGAGAGGGTATGTAAACAGAATGATGTCAACCAAAATCTCTGGGTACAGTTCCTGATCCCCTTACTCCATGGTAAATCTGTAACTGTGTTGTCTAAAATTTCTGATCAGGAATGTTTTGATTATACTACTGTTAAGAACTGCTTGTTAGAATGTTTTAAGCTAACACCTGAAACGCATAGGAAAAAGTTTTGTGAGCATAGACGCAAGGCAGATGAAAGTGTGTTTGAATATGTTGCTGAACTGAGCACTTATTTTCATAAGTGGGTGAGTGGATGTCTGGTCACCACTTTTGAAGGGCTGGCAGAGCTTTTGGTGAGGGAACAAGCCCTTAGTGCTTTGCCTGAGGACATGAGGATCTGGTTAGCTGATAGACAATGCACTACTTCAGATGAGTTGGGGAAGAAGGGAGACCTATACCTAACAGGCAGGGCATTCCTGCACAGGAAAGGAGCCCCCAGTACTGCTCATGGGTCTAAAGGAATCCATGGTGGGCAGTCCAGACTGCCACAACAGAATTTGCCAGTAACAGGGGAAGCCACTAAGCCAGGTACACATCCAGGACCTAGAGTTAAATGTTTTGAATGCAACAAGTGGGGATATGTGGCATACAGATGTCTAAGGAGGCACGGTAGGGAACAAAAGGTGAGTGAGCCAGTAAGTGGGGAAGACAAAATGCCAATAGTAGGTTGTCTTGAGACAACAGGGGTACTGAACTATCATCCTGCAGATGTCTTGATAGGGAAGGATTTTGATTACTATGTGTTAATAAAGTTACATGCAGTCAGGCTTCGAGACAAGCATGTGGGTCTGGTAGCCTGGAGGAGATCCACATACTTGCAGCCAGGACTGGTGAGGTGGTTACTTCAGGGAAGAAGCTACGCTGTAGCAGTGAGACTGAAGATGAGCCACAGCTGCTTTTGAGTACTGATGTTCCCTTGGACAGAGTGACTGTAAAGGTAGAGGTGAGTAGTAGTACCCAGGCTGACAGTGAGGCACCACTGTCAGAGGATGTCAGACTTCCTGTGGAAGGGGAGCTGGGAAGGGTTACAAAGAGAGAGTTGTGACAGGCTCAGCTCTCAGAACCTAAATTGCAAGGCCTGAGGCAGGTAGCTAGTGAGGCACCTGATTCTCAAGCGAAGGGGGAATCTGTATACTGGGAAAAAGGGTTACTGTATAGAAATTGGACCATGAGGAAGGGCTAAAAGGTGAGAGGGTACAGCAGTTGGTAGTGCCTAGAGGCTACCATCTGGCACTTCTAGCCATAGCCCATGATATTCCCTTTGCATGTCATATTAGCATAAAATGTACAAAGAGACGTATTATGCAGAACATCTATTGGCCTAGAATTTCCAGAGATGTAATATGGTACTGCAGGACCTGTGGACAGTGCCAAAAGGTAGGCAAGGCAGGAGACAATGTGAGAGCTCCTTTGATGCCTTTGCCTTTGATTGAGGAGCCATTTCAGAGAGTAGCTATGGATATTGTTTGGCCTCTGAGTACCCCAAGTTCCACAGGGAATAAGTATATCCTGGTGGTAGTTAATTATGCTACAAGATACCCAGAGGCAGTGGCTCAGTCCTCCATTGAGGCAGAAAAGTTGGCAAATGCTTTGTTAGAGATTTTCAGCAGGATAGGTTTCCCAAAAGAAATACTGACTGACAGAGGTGCCAATTTCATGTCAGACCTGCTTGCTTGTCTGTGAAAGTACTGTGGGGTGAAGCACCTGAAGACCACCCCCTACCATCCCCAGACTAATGTTCTTCTCGAGAGGTTAAACTCTACAATCAAGTCCATGTTATGGGCATTTGCAGACCAGTTTAAGAGGGAGTGGGACAAATATTTGCCCCTTCTGTTGTTTGCTTACAGAGAGGTTCTCCAGGAATCCACAGGTTTTTCACCCTTTGAGTTGCTGCATGGGCATAGGGTGAGGGGATCTCTAGATTTAATTCGAGATGACTGGGAAGGTGATTGTGAATCTCACAAGGAGTCTGTTGTGGCATATGTCCTAAACCTCAGGACAAGGCTCCGTGAACTCATGGGCATAGCCCAGGAAAACATGGCAGAAGCCCAGCAGCAAAAATAGGTCTGGTATGACAGGAATGCTCAAGCTAGAGAATAAGTTGTAGGACAGCAGGTAATGGTTCTCATTCCTGTCAGACACACCTACAAGGTGGTAAGAAAGGTAAGTGATGTTAACTAAATGGTGGAACTTCTAGGCAGGATGCAGGGGCACAAATTGTACCATGTTAACATGATGAAATCTTACCATGATAGGGAGGCCCGTGTGCTGAGCATTTGCAGTGGATTGCAGAAGGCGTCTGTGGGAGATCTGGTGACTTATATCCTCAGTGAGGCTCGGACTGACACCTCAGTGGAGGGGGTAGCAATGTCCCAGCAGCTATCTCCTGCCCAGGTTCGAGAAATCCAAGCAGTGTTACAGGAGTTTGGGGACATGTTCACTGGGAAACTAGGGTGCACCCACCTGGTGCAGCGCCAGTTGGATACAGGACACCAAAGGCCTATTAGGCAGGTCCCTTACAGGGTGCCTGAGAGAGTCAAAAAGACTCTGAGGGAGGAGATACAGGAAATTTTGGAACTAGCGGTAATTCAAAAGTCCAACAGTCCCTGGGCCTCCCCAGTGGTGCTGGTGCCAAAGAAGGATGGAAGCACCATGTTCTGTGTGGACTGCAGGAAATTAAATAGTCACACAGAGTCAGATGCTTACCCCATGCCTAGGACAGATGAGACCCTAGAGCAGCTGGGTGGGGCTAAATATCTACAACTATTGATCTTATCATGGGTTACTGGCAGGTGCCCTTGACTCCCAGTGCTAAAGAGAGGTCAGTCTTTGTGATTCCTTTTGGCTTGTATGAGTTCACAAAGATGCCCTTTGGGATGAAAAATTCCCCAGCAACTTTCCAGCGGCTGGTAGATCATATCCTAGCAGGAGCAGAAGGGTTTGCCCTTGCTTACCTAAATTATATTGCCATCTACAGCCATTCCTGGCAAGAGCACCTTCAACACATCAGGGAGGTTCTGGGCAGACTACAAAGGGCAGGGTTGACCATTAAGCCCAGCAAATGTCAGGTGGGTATGACAGAGGTCTCCTACCGGGAACATATAGTAAGGAATGGTAAGATCAGCCCAGAACCAGACAAACTGGAAGACATTCAGGTATGGCCTGCACCTGTTACCAAAAGGCAGGTGAGGACATTCTTAGGGACAGCAGGGTACTACAGAATGGTCATCCTCAGTTATAGTACCATAGCTGCTCCCCTCACAGACCTGACAAGAAAAAAACAAGCCTGATAAGGTAGTGTGAATCCCAGCATGTAAAAAGGCATTCCAGAAGCTTAAAGAAGCTTTGGGAGGATCCCATGTGTTAGTCAGTCCAAATTACAGCAAATAATTTGTTGTGCAGGTGGATGCTTCAAACCATGGGGGGGGGGGGGTTGTTTGTACTTAACCAGATTTCTTCAGAGGGAGAAGAGCACCCAGTGGTTTATCTCAGTAGTAGGCTCCAACCCAGGGAGGAATGCTATGCAGCTGTAGAAAAGGAATATCTAGCCATAGTGTGGGCACTGCAAAAACTTTAGCCTTATCTGTATGGAAGAAAATTCACTGTAGTTACAGTTCACAATCCCCTAACATGGATAAATAAAGTCAGCCAGCAAAATCCCAAGTTGCTAAGATGGAGTCTAGGGTTGCAAGCATATATGTCAGTGCAGCACCACAGTGTGATTAGCAATGCCAACACAGATGGGCTCTCAAGACAGGGAATGGGGTAAGGTATACTCAGATAGACCTAACCCTCTCAAGCAACGTTTCTCAAGGGTCACTTGGAAAACTAACTTGAGTTCTCTGGGGGGGGGGGTGAAGATAGGTGAAGGCTGCCAGCCTAGCTAGATATAATTGTGTAGATAATTCTGTCATTTGTAAATATTAATATAATCCACAGGCTTGTTCTCTTAAATGTGAAAAGACTGTCCCCGGGATTCATGAAGCTTGCGCCAGACACAGGTGTAGCGTTGGCGATCTAATGCCAAATATGGCCACCGAGCGATTCAGGAATGAGCTGTTTCCATGTGCACTACCAGCGTATGCCACAGCTGCGCAGCTCCCAGTGCATGTATGCTAATTACCCCATGTGCAGCAGTGTAGCATGCAAATTAAGGTATATAGTGATTCATGAAGTGGTGCAGGCGTAGCATAAGCATGCAGAAATGTAAACCCAAAAAAAGGTTTACATTTTTTCAAACATAAAATCGGAGCCATGACAGCAGACCAAACTCACGTATTATAATGTTAATATATGCTAATGGCTAAATACATAGCCAATGGCATAAAAAAATGCGCAACACATAAAAAATAACATTTAATATCATGGCCACACTAATGCAAAGTAAAATCACAGTGCATTGGTGTGCAAACGGAATCACAATGAACATATATTTATATGTAATAAAACTGCAGTGTAACACATTTCATGAATTCCCCATAATAGTCAATGGCACACATGCTACACCACAACCATGGCGCAAGGGTTGCTAAGGGTCTGTGACAGTGTTCTGCGTGGTAACCAGGAATTAGTAGTCAATGCCATGCAAAGGAGACAAATAATACTGAATCGAAAAATCCCCGCCAGCATAGGGATGTACCTCACAGTGTAGCGGTACAACACCGAGGTGTGGCCTGGAGATAAAGATGACATCAAGAGAGGGGTGCGCCACCTTAGCTGTAAGCACATTGGAGCATTGCTAATCCGGGTTGCCTGTTGCTAAGCAAAGATACAGGATAGGGGTGTGGAAGTAGCCATAGCTTTGCTTAGCTAAGAGCACACAAGGTAACCGAAAGTGCATGTGAACGTGGATGAAAACACGCTAGAAACCTGGTAAATGGCTGTGTGCAGCGCGCACCACAGCTGAAACAGGAAGGATAAGGGAAGACAATAAGGAAATGCTGCAGCATGGTAATTGGAATACAGATGAGTAATTAACACCTAGGAACTCACAGTGGGCCACTGACAACAGCTAACAAGGCTGTTAGCAGCTACCTGCAGAACAGGAAAGGGGAGGTGCAGTACTGCAAAGAAAAGAGAACTGACACAGCAAAACAAAGCAAACTTGCAGTAGATCAGCTACATAACACATTTTGCTACACAATCCTGGGTTGGGAAAGTACAAAACAAAAAAAGCAGGCAGCTGGATGCATGCTTGACAATGGGAGGGGAATCGGGTTGAAAAGTGAAGTAAAGGGCAATAGATGAATCACGGCAGCCAAGCGTAAGTCAACACCAAAGGCCCCGCAATAGCAGTACCTGCTGTAAAACCCATAATTAAGATACTCCGCAGCTGGAATTGCACATACACACTCAATTACACCAGCAGCATCCATTGTACAATAGTATAAAGTGTGAAAGCACCTCACACACACACTTGTGTATTCCCAGACACTCTGCACCATTGGTATATACAGATGGGGAACTTTTAATATGTGCATGTTAGGGGCTGCCAAAGCTTTGATTCACCATCATGTGTTGGAGACTGACAGTGGTGTGGAGGATGATACTGACAACCTTCTCAGGCACTGGAGGAGGAGAATAATGTTCAGACCCAGGGTAACCTGCCAGGGGCTACATGATCTGGAGATAGTAGAGCGTTACAGGGTGGACAGGGACACCATCCAGCAACTTGATGAGATGTGCTGGCCACACCTCAGAGGCAGAAATAACAGAGATTAACCCATCCCAGTGGACACAAAGGTATGTGTAAGCTTGAGAATACTAGCCACAGGTACCTTTCAAAGTCCAACTGGGTATATCATGGGGATTTCACAGGCATCAGCATCCAGGGTACTCCACCAGTTCCTGGATGTCATGTTACCACATGCCAATTAGCACATATACTTCCCCCAAATGCAGGAGGAGTTGGCCAGCAATATGTGTCTCTTCCACCGTGTGGCAGACTACCCAGATGTACTGGGTGCAATAGATTGCGCGCACATACACATCAAGACATCATCCGGTGAGCAGGGTAGGTGCTACATAAACCACAAGGGATAACCTGTATCAACTGCCAGGTCATGTGCAATGCCCAGGGCATTATCATGGATGTGTGTGCTAGTAGCCCTGGAAGCTATCACGACTCCCACATCTGGCATGCCTCACAGCTGTATCAGGTATTTGCCAGGGGGGACATCCCATATGCCCTCCTGGTGGGGGATGCTGGCTATGCACTGGAACCGTGGATGATGACTCCCATCAGAAATGCACACACACCCATGCAAGAACACCATAATGAGGCACACGCAGAAACCAGAATCATCATAGAGCATGCATTTGGGATGCTGAAATCACGGTTCCATTGCTTGGGCATATCTGGTAGAGCCTTACAGTACTCTCCAGGCATGCGTGCCCACATCTTCATAGTATGTGCCATGCTACACAATATGATCCTGTGGAAACAGCTGCAGTAGGGACAGAATGGTGAATGCCCTCACAGCCCACCAATTTTGCCAAGGGTCCCACAGGCACAGAGGGACTCAGACCACAAACACTCTGTGCCAGCCCCAGTAGGCAGATGAAGGCGTGCCCAGTATGCCCATGCCTTGGCAAAGAGGGAACGTATAGCACACATACACTGACAGTGTAGGCACCTATGAACTGACACCCTTCTCCACCTGCACACACAGCAAACATGGATGGCACACACACACACACACACACACACACACACACACACACACACACACACACACACACACACACACACACACACACACACACACACACACACATGACCACCTGTAAATTGTCATATATAGGTGTTCTACTGTGTGCATCCTACATAGGCAGCCCTCAGCTATTGTACACACAACTGCCATTGGCACAAGGTAAGTCAATATCTGAACAGTAAATTAAGCTATCAGCATGTGTCGGTAATGTATGTAGAGGTTCATAGGTACATAGGGAGGTACATGCCTAACTGCCCAAGGCCATTCATAAGCATAGCCAAAATGTGTCTGCTGTCGCCACCCCATTGATTAACTAACTGTCCCTCTGTGGAGCAGAGCCAATTGTGGGATCCCTGGGGTGTAGCCACTGTTCCCCACCCACTCTGCAAGGATTCCCTGGAGTGTTAGTGAGGGGCTCGTATAATGTAGTCAGGGATGAAGTTCCAAATCATGGGGAGTACCGGTGACAGGAATCTGTCACTCCAGCATCTTCCAGTTATGGTTGTTGGCAAGGTGTAACTCATTACAGTGTGTGGCTCACTGTGACATGGATTCCCATAGGTGGAGCATATCCATTAAGCCTGACTTGGACATGGCTTTGTTGGCCAGCAAATATCATCTCTGAGTAAACGAGATGCCACTGAGCAATGCAAGAGTTTATGCAGTCTGGAAGCATAGGACACATGTCTGAAAGCATTATCCTTCTTTGTGAGGTATGTTCATGGCCCTTCCAGCTGTCAGATGTGTCTTCTGAGGTACATCCAAAATAGGTTATCATACACGATGATGGGATTGATGACTGATGAGTAAAGGGGCACAATAACCTAAGTCTATTTAGATACGAACCCTTAAGTAATCAGATGGCCTACATAGATGGATGTCCTAACTACTTCACAGATATGACTGTCAAAGGAGAGATCACTATGTAATGTAGTCCCCACATACCCATTACGTCATCTGAATTATATTGTCTGCCACTCATGTGTTAATATGTGTGTGTGTGGTTTCCCAAAATGGAATGACCATGCAGTATGTGGTCTTTAGCTGGAGGCCATCACTCAGACACCCTGTGCTGGTCTATGTGAGGCCCCTTGAAGGATGTCTGTGACAGCTGGACTGTCAGTTATGGCTCCCAGTCTATATTAATCACCAAACACGGCCTGCTGTAGTCCACCTGTGTTAGCCTGTACCTCTAAGAAGTATATGGCAAACAGTAGGGGTCCCAGGACTGAGTCCTGTGGGACACCAGTTGTGACTGGTCAAGAGTTGGACCTGGAGGCTGCTAGGCTTACCATGTGGGTTGTGTGTGTAAGCCTGTTTGCAAACCAACCTGTGATGTATGGGTGTATGTACTGGCTGGTGAGTGTAGAAATAATACCTGAGTGGGGAATGGTGTCAAAACCCTTGGTGAAGTCCAGGTAGTATTTATGAACTACCACACCCCACACCTAAAGTCTAGGTGACTGTAAGATGTCAAACTGGTTCAGTAGGCATGATCTGCACTCAATCAAACTGACCAGGGTTGGGTCAAGTTTCTGGAGGTTACCATTGACTATGTTAATGAGTGCCATGAGGAAGTGCTCCATAGCCATGCAGATCAGGCTACTCAAGGCTTATGGGGTGGTAGTTACCATGGTCAGTTATGTCACCACGTTGCTGGAGTGGAATAGCTGTTGCCATGTGCCAGTGAATGGCCATGTAGCCTGTGTAGAGGCTGATGTTGAATTGCTATATTAGGCTGGGGGTCACTTTGTCTTGTAGTGTCTGCAGGATGCAGTCTGGGACACCATCTGCCTCGACTGATGCTCTGTCATGCCATTTGAAAGGGCCATTACCATCTGTATGTCTCAGATGTCTGGGATACTGTACGTTTTGGGTATTGTTGTGGGCCCCGTAGGGGGTGAAGCTTGCTTCGAATGTATCATCAAGTGTGTTGGTGATATCAGTAGGGTCAGTATATTCAGTGCAATATTGCACCAGCACAGTGCAAATCTTACATCTTTGACATAGCCAAAGAAGCCTTTGTGGTCATATTCCAAATCCATGTCTATTTACCTGTGGATGTCAGCCTTGGATGATTACATGAGTAACATATGTATCTTGCTAATACTGGTCATGGACGTCTGCATGTCTTGGGATTTGCTGTTGTTCTGGACTACTGTCCTACTTCTGTTGTATAGCCTGTATAATGCTGGGGTTCAGCAGACTGGTGTCCTTGTGTAGGAGTAGCGAGTCCTGGTTTACCATTGATGGCACGAACCATACATCTTTGTAGGTGCTTATAGAGTGCAATCATAATTCTGTCTGTATCTTGAGCAGTGTCATCCCTGAGCGTGGGGGCTGTGAACCTTCCCACCTCTGTCATTAGTACTGTTACTTTAGCTGTAGGAAAGGTATTCACTGTGTGTTCCTTGGGTGGGGGAGATGGTTGGGAGTGGAAATCATCAGTGAATAGTTCATGGTCAGATCTAAACAGTGACCGGTTTACCTCTGCTGTAGTGCACCTGTTGCACATGTCAGTGATTACCACTTCTAGTATGTTTTCACCTCTTGTTAGTCCATCTACCAACTGATACAGGCCATATGAGGTGATAAATTCCAGGAAGTGCTGGGCCTGAAAGTGAATACTCGAGTAGGTTATCCAGTTAAGTGTAGGGTAGCCGACATTGACCAATAACAGGGTGTCTGGTAGGACTGTCATGTTTACCACTGTCTCCATATAGTTGTAGTGGTGCTCCTGGGTCATGGAGGGTTATCAGTAGCAGCTCACAGTTTGCATTGCAGTCATGGCTGATGTTAGCTGCACATGGATGATCACAGAGGTATCATGCTACCCCACTAACTTGGAGGTGTAGGTATCCCCGATGAATATGGATACACCCCCTCCTTGTCTTTGCCAGTCCATGTTCAGTGGCTGAAATGTGTGTTATGGGTTGCAGTCTGGTAGTGCCGGTGTGCTCACAGGAGCCTTATACAGGTCCCAGTCAAAGAACAGATGTAGATGTAGATGTTGTCCATACTGAGGGGTGCTGTGAGTGTGTGCATGTTGTGAGTACTACCCTTGGTGTGGAGTAGCCTAACCCTCATTGGTTCCGCTATAGTGCAGTTCATGGTGGTGAGATTCACCTCTGAGACCTGCCTAAAAATGGCACCATGGGGTGCCAATAGCCTTGCTCAGCATTCCAAAGCCTTAGGCTGACACATGCAATTTGGTATGGCATTGTTTCAGGTATGTGTCCCATCTTTCCTGTAGGTAACCTACTGGTAAGCAATACAAAGCCTGAAACCTATACATGTCCACTATCTTCCAAGATAGGCTTTTGGAGTGATTATGTATCAGTCTGTATGCTATTGCTGTACTTAACTGTTGTCTGACTACATGGTGGTTTTACACTGTATACTGTGATCAGAAAACTCTGTATAATCACATACGATGTTGGAGATGGCCTGCACTGTAGAGGTTCACAGATAGGTAGTAGGCTATTTTTCCAAGGGCATTTAGAAGCATAGCTACAATGTGGTGGCTTTACCTGCACCATTGATGAAGTAACTGAGCCTCTGTCAAGCATAGCCAATGAAGTGATTCCAGGCAGAGTTGCTGGAAGCTGTTGAAGACTGGGGTGCTGTAGGGTGATAGGGGCACATAGTGATCTCAAAAGTGCATGTTAACATGACAACCCAACAGCATTCAATTTCCCCAACAGGTCTTGCAGCTATAAAACTTGAGTGGCTCCCCCACACACTGGCTGTATGTTTCTGGGACACATGATCCCAGGGGTGTATACACTGTTGGCCAGTCACACATCAATGTTTCCCCTGAAGTGTGTCAGTGAGGGGCTATGCCAAATGTAGTTAGAATGTTAATGTATAGTCTCTCAATTCATGTGTTATGTCAGTATTTTGAGAAGCTCACTGGGTGTGGGTGGCTCCGCCTGTTGTGTAGCCAAGCTTACACGTAGGATTCATGGACATAGGAAATAGGCAGAAGGAACGTTAATGTCAATACTATAATGGCTACAACATTTGCATAATATCTGTGCAGTCCTGGTTCAAATCCCAATAAAGTCAGAGATGATTTACATGTTACATAGTATACCTTAACCACAGCTTGCATATATATAGGTAGTATTCCAAAGAATAATAAACATTTGGAACACACAACTGCTGAAATGTATGTTAATCACCCTTGCACTACCAGTGCCTGCTCTGAGAGGTAAAATGACCACTGCCAAGATTAGAACACGCAACCATGTACTCAATCTTTACAATAACCTACCATTAAGCTACCTGAGATACACCGACTGCAGTTGTGTATTCTGACAGGTTAAAACACAAAAGGGAGGAATGTGTGGAAATAGGACAATATAGAGAGAGAGGGAGAGAGAGATATATATGTCGATATATGGGGATATACATATATATGTAGATGGGTCTACCTGAGTTAGTCGAAACGCCAGAAGACCGGCAAGCGAATCGCGAGGCCCAGAAGATCGACAGTTCAGAAGACTGACGCGACGGATGAAAACACCGGCACCGAGGATGCCGACATGGGAAAAGGCTGTGTAAGTATGCGGTAGTGACGGACGCTTAAAAGTAAGGTAAGTGTGGATATTGACGGTGTGTGGGGATAGGGGTGGGTTAAGTGAGTTAGGGTTAGGGAGCGGGTCAGGTAAGTGTGCGGTAGTGATCGTGTTTGGGTTAGGGGCGGGTTAAGTGAGTTAGGTTAGGAGCGGGTCAGGTAAGTGTGCGGTAGTGATTGTGTTTGGGTTAGGGCGGGTTAAGTTAGGGTTAGGGACCAGGTCAGGTAAGTGTGCGGTAGTGATTGTGTTTAAGGGTTAGGGTTAAGGGAGTTAGGGTTAGGGCGCGGGTTAGCTGAGTATGCGATAGTGACGGACCTTAGGGTTAGGGTTTGGGTTAGGGTTGTAGATAGTTGTGTATGTGAGGTTTAGTGTGGGTTTGTAGGGATTTTGGTGTGCTTGTGTTGTGTGTGTGGTTTTTGGACAGGGAATGTGTTTTGTTTGTTGATTGTTGTGATTGTGGTGTGTGCAGTGTATGAGGTTTCGTGTTAGTGTACCATCGGTTATTTCGTTGTCGGGCATGTGGGGTTTCGTGTTTTTGCACTGTCGGTTATGTGGTTTCGGTGATTGCGTTGTCGGTCTTCTGGTGTGTCGATTATGTCAGGTAGAACCATGTAGATATATAGATAGGTTAACAACATCTACACAACCATGGAGATACATATAAATGGGATACCTACCAAATACCGAATGCTTGACATACCGACGCACATAATCACGAAGCTTAAAGACCAAAAGACCACAGTACCGAAACACCAAAAGTGCGAGGTTTAAAATCCCGATGTTAAGAAACATTTAGTTAGTGCTTCAGGTAGGTTACTGTGTGTAAGTGTGTTTCTGAGGGTTGTTGTGTATGTAAGTTTGTGTTCTGAGTGTGGTGTGTGTTCCTGGGGGACTATAATGTGTGGGTGTAGGTTTGCTTTGTGCGTCTGTTTGTGCGATCTCGGAGGTAGAATATTAAAGTAGGGGGTGTGGGGGGCACAGCCACCAACATGGGGGGTGTAGGGGGGCTTGCCCATCTGCTCATACGTAGTGTAGGATGGTTTGTTTGGATGTGGTGGCTAGCAGCGTGTCTGTGTGTGCATGTGTGTGTTCCGTGTTTGTGTTACTTTCGCGAGTTTGACTGTCGCTGTCGGTAATGTGAGGTATGGAAGTCTGGGCCCGGTACTGTGGGCGTTGGAACTGTGTGCATTCGGGATTCCATAGGTATCTCGTATACACCAGTTGAAGTGTTCATATATGAGTATAACATGGACCATAGCAATCACACATTCCACCATGACCAAACTTTATGAACAAAGGTTATGGAGATCATATGCCTATACACTATTACAAATATGTGCTATGGACATGAGCCAAAGATAGGGTTACCACCTGTCCCACTTTGTGAGGGACAGTCTCTCTTTGGGCGGTTGTGTCCTGACCAAAAATATTATAAATGGCAAATGTCCTGAGATTGTAGGACATAATTATGTCCCATATGTAATGTAATAGTTGCATAAAATAGTTATTTCTGTATCTAAAATGCCTACATGTTACAAGGAACTGGATAAGCAATTAAACTGCTACAAGAATAAACTTATATTTAGGCAAAAAAAGGAAAGTTCTATCCTTTGTACTGACTGTGGGTTTGTGTCGGCCTGTAAAATCTGATGTGTGTCCCGAAAATATTCCACTTTGGCCATTTGAAAAGGTGGCAACCCTAGCCAAAGAGGGTCAGTCAACAACACAACTCCAATGACTGCAAATGCCTATGACAGAAATACACAGACAGCTTTCATCTAGCAACACTTTATTACATTCCGATGTATTGCCGAAAGGATTCGAGGACTAACATCACCTGCATGCTATACAGAAACCAATTAACAGTGCCTTAATGAATCAGCCTGCAATTACCATAGTATTAGTCCACTAAAGGATAGGTGTTCAAATAGGGAAGGAACCCTCACACACACATATGGATTATGTATAAAAGCAGTTCCTATACTCCTGCATCTGCTATGTACACCGACCAACATCTCCCCCACACCCAAACCAATTACAATACAAACTGTAATAACATCACAAATCATTCACTCACTGTACAACATCTGCAGAAGCCTTAACATACCTTGTTAGAGACACACTAACATAGCCCTATGTGAAATAGTTGCTGTTATACAATGGAACAGCTGCTGATGTTACAGGGTTTGTTTGCACTAATCCCCTTTCAGAGGGTTGTGTGTACACCAGGAAGTGTTACCAATTACTGATTAACAGCACAGTATGATACACATGTACACCAAACTAAAGATGTCTGGTGAGCATACTGTAAACCACCTAACATTTCATGCATAGCCATACAGCCTTGAGCTGCCCAAACATCCTTGCCAGACTGAAACATCTGCAGAAGTATCAGGTACAAACAAACCCTGCATAAGTAGCAATGTTCTGAAATATAACAGCTGTACTCACATGTAGAACAACATCTTCTAGCCATTACACACAATCCACGGGAGTCATGAAGCTAAAATATCTCTGTCTGTCTCCATATAGCTGCTAAAATACATCACAAACAACACATCCAGGCTGTCTTACTGGAAAGTAAGGCAAAGGGACAATGCCCAAGTGGAGTACTCAGTTATACACCACTGTTGCCATGGTATTGGCTAATGGAGTAGCTGCACAGCTGATGTGCATCTAATTAACTACTTTGGAACACCAATTAGTGGTCAGGATAGCACGTTACTGATATTTAACTATAAAAGGATGGCTAGTCACACATTCAAACCATCTGTATGTACAAGCAGAATATTACAAAGAAGATAGAAACACAAACTGAAAAGGATTGAAATAACAGTCAACGACACCTCGGGTTACTAATAAGGTATGTAGAACACTCAGTATGTCTGTGTATGTAATACCTGCTCTGTAATAAAGTGTATGCAATGCATATAGTGGAAACAGTTATCGTGTAGTGATGTATTGTTGAGCATAGTAACATTTGTAGTATTTATGTGTGTACTGCTGTAGGTCACAAGGCAAACACTGCATACACCACAAGGGATGCTATATAAGGGCTTTGAACCCAACAATTCCTCTCCAGCCGCTGTCAGTGGCAGGGATGGTCCAACAAGTATGTGCTATAACAGGGGATAGTATATGTTGCTATATTGTAACAGTAGTCATATGTATGGGTGTATCACTGAGAATAACATGTCAAAGGTGGGCCTACTGTGCAAATATGATTTGCATTGCGGGATATTGTGCCAATAACTGTGTAATGTACAGTATTGTAGGCAGATATGTATTACATTTTACATAGCATTACTGTTATGTTAGGCAAACATTAGTTATGTCTATTGGCATTTACAATACACAATAACAGGATACATATGACTTGTAGTCACCCGACAGTTTATCAGCATGATAGCAAAGTAAAATGGAAGAGTTAGTTAACTATCCATGCGCATAAGACATGTAATAAATTCAAAGGTAGGTACTAGGCTGTCTGCCCAAGGGTATTTATAAGCCTAGCTAGAGTGTGTTGGCTTCCGCCACCTCCTTAGGTTAGTTCCCTGTGCCTCTGAACAGCAGAGCCACTGCAGTGATCCCCGGGGTACATGTCTGTCTCCCATCCACCCGTCAAGGTTTCTCTTGAAGAGTGCTAGTGAGGGGCCCTGCCTGATGTACATTGGAATCATGTTCCAAAGCATGGGGAGTCTCCAGGTCAGGAACCTATCTCTCCAGCACGTCCTAGTTATCATTGTGGTTAGGTGTATATCCCTAGAGTATGTGGCTCTCAGGGGCTTTTGTTTAGGTGGAGCATATCCAGCAATACTGGGTTGGACATGGGCCTTGTATGTCAAGCAGAGATCACCTGTGAGTACACTGTATGCAACCGAGTACAGCTGGAGTTTCTTTATTTGGGCTGCATAGGTCATCTGTTTGACGTTAGTAATCCTCTTGGTGTGGTACTGTTGTGGTCTTTCAAGCTGCTGCAGTTGTCTTGTAAGGTACATCCCAAATGGGGTGTTGTATCCTTTAATGGGTCTAATAAGTCATGAGCAGAGAGGCACAATGACCTCCTTTGTTCTGGATGCGAACCCATTTAAGATTAGGGGGCCACATAGAAGGATATTCTAACCACCTTGGCATTATGGTTATCCAAGGAGAGATTGCTATCTACTTGAGTTTCCAGATCCTTTATTACCTTTTCTGTATGTTGGGGATTAGCACCTATGTGGTAGTCCATGGGTAATTAGTTTTATCCAAAGGGGATGACTATGCACTGTTTGGCATTCAGCTTGAAGCCATGATATTGACACCAGGTATCCGTCTCAGTTCGACCCTTCTGGAGGGTGTCTGTATCAGCTGGGGAAACAATTATGGCCCCTAGTTTGCAGTCGTTTGCAAACCTTTTCAGCCAAAGTCCTTCTGTGCTTGCATGTATCTCAGAGAAGTATATACCGAATATGAGGGGTCCTATGATTGAGCCATGGGGGACGCCACTTGTAACTGGTTTACAGTTGAATCTAGGGCATGCAACTCCCACTGTGTGGGTTCTGTCCATGAGACAGTTTGCAAACCATCTCATGATGTAGTTGTTAATGTTCAGGTGGATAGGTATGCCGGTAATACCACAATGAGGAATGGTGTTGAAAGCCTTTGAAAGATCAAGGTAGGCTGTGTGGACCTCCTTACCCTTATCTAATGCCTTGGTAACTGTCTCAAAGAAGTCCATCAGGTGTAGGAGGCATGGTCTGCCCTTAACAAAGCCAAACTGGGAGGGCTCAAAGGTTTGGAGGTACCCAATGCCTCAGTGACTGAGATCCATGATGATGTGCTCCATAGCCTTGCAGAGCAGGCTAGTCAGGCTTATAGGGCAATAGGTCCCATGGTCCATTGTGGTGCCACCTTTGTGGAGTGGGATAAATGTTGCTGTGCACCATTCAGGGGGCACACAGCCTGATGCAAGGCTATTATTGAACATGGTGCGTAAGTGGGGAGCCAGTTCATTCTGAAGTTCGTGTAAAACTAAACTAAACATCCAAGCCCCACCTCGAACAAAACAAATAAAATACAACTCTGCCCATTGGCTAACTAAGGACACTAAATCACTTATGCTATATAGGGACAAAACATGGAAACACTACAACAAAAATAAACACCCAGCTACCCTCCTTCAATTTAAGCAACTCCGCAATCTAACCAAAAAAATTATCACAAAAGATAAAAAATTATACTACACCAAACTGCAGTCTACCCACTCAAAAAATCCCAAAAAATTCTGGAATCCCATCAACTCTCTTTTACACCCTGGTACTAAATCCAATCCCTGTCCTGACAACAATAAGACCAACACAGAAATAGCAACCCTTTTTAACTCCTTCTTTACCAACTCTATAGCTGAACTTACTAAAACCTTCACCAAATCCACCCCCTCCCCTACACCTAAGTCCACTTCCCCCTACTCTCCCTATTCCTGCTCCCCTAAACCCCCTCCCCACTTTTTATCTAAATCCTGTCTCAACCTCCTGCATCAAAAAACTTCTTTCCAAATCAAGCCATGCTCCAATGCCCCCAACAATATCCCCTCACTCTTTCTCAAGCTCGCTGCAAATGGTATCGCCATCCCCATCAGCATTCTCATCAATAGATCCATCCAGGAATCTTATGTTCCCAAACTATGGTGATCTGCCTACATCCAGCCCCTTCATAAAGGAGGCAAAAATAATAGCATTTCTAATTTATGCCCAATAGCCATTCTTTCCCCAATTTCAAAAGTCCTTGAAAAATGTATCCACCTGCAACTCATGCCCCACCTCCTTAATAACCAACTCCTCACCCCTACTCAACACGGTTTCCATCCTGGCCACAGTACTATAACTGTTCTCCTCTCTTTCTTAGACATTGTCAATCATGCCCGTGACTCTGGAGATATTGTCTCCACTGTCCTTCTCGACCTATCCAAGGCATTTGACACTGTATCCCACACACACCTTCTCAATCACCTTTCTAACCTCAATCTCTCCCTAGATTCCCTTTCTTGGTTCAAAAGTTATCTCTCTGATAGATCCCAAGCTGTGAAATGGCAAACGGGTACCTCTACCTTCCTTTCTACCCCTACCAGAGTTCCCCAGGGTTCTATACTCAGACCAATGCTCTTTAATGTCTTCATCAATGATTTTCACTCAGCAATTCCAAACACTCAAATAGTGCAATATGCAGACAACTCCACTTTAGTCTGCTCAGCCCCTTGCCTTCCCGAGCTGCAGGCCAAGACCCAATTGGCCTTCACAACTACAGAGAATTGGATGCTTCAAAACTATCTCTCCCTTAATGCCAATAAATCCAAAATCATTCTTTTCTCCCCCTCAAGAGCCGTCCCACTTGATAAGCACTTTTTCAAGATCACCAGCCTCACCCACTCCTCAATAGAAGTTGTTACTTGTGCCAAACTACTTGGTGTTACCATTGTTGAACACCTGAAATGTAATACTCATATTCAACTAAACATAAAAAAACATCAGAAGCTTGGTATGCTTTACAGAAACGCTCACTTTCTATCAATAGTTACAAGACAAACCCTCACCTCCACTTTCCTTCTACCTACTCTATTGTATGGTGCTCCTCTTCTAACCAACCTCACAGCTTCTATCTCCTCAAAACTAGAAAATTGCTACAATAAAATCACCAAATTTGCTACTAATTCTACTTATTCCATACACCATTGCATCTCCCTCCATAGTCTTAAATGGTTAGAACTCCCGAATCCTCTTGACTACCTTCAACTTACTACTGCCCACAAACTAATCTTTAAACCCACTGCTTGCCCTGCACTAACTAATATCTTGCCTTTCTACACTCCTCTCAGGCCCCTAAGATCAGCCCACCAAAATCTTCTTTAAGTACACAAACCTAAACGACCCCCTGGCCACCTTCTACTTTCTTATACTATAGCAAAAAAATGGAACTTGCTTCCTCCCCTGCTAAGAATCACTACAAACCCTGAACAATTCAAATTTCTACTCCATTCCCACCTCTCCCAAAACTGGAAATGTAATTGTATACTTCCTACCTAAATCCACTAACGTTGCCTATTCATGATTTTCCCTCTTGCCCCTCTTCATCCAACTCTTTCTTCAACTCCCCACCCTCAGCTTAACAATTTTCTCCATGTATAAACTCTATGTAAATACTCTATATATCTTCACATCCTTACTGCCTATAATGCCTCTTCATGCAACTGTATCTTTGACCATGAACGTAAAATGAATCATCTAATTGTTCTTTTTTTTCCTCCACCTGGCATTTCTTCTCCTTTTACTTCTTTGCACCGCCTCTTTCCTACACTTCTCTTCTGATTCTGATTTACTTCTTTTGCATTTCAAATGTATGTGTATTTCACTTTTGCTTTTTTTCTGTGCCAACTATACAAATGTATAAAATTGTATTTTTTGCTTGCTTGTAAATTGTTTAATTGTGCAATTTGTTTGTAATATGGAGCTTTTCTCCCCAGGCCTCCAATGAAAACAGTCTTTCGGGCCCAGTGGACATCCCCAGTTATCAAACTGGAAATAAATGAATAAATAAATAAATAAAATGCAGCCTGGGATGTTGTCCGGTCCCATGGATGCTGTGATATTGGCTTTAGAGAGTGCAGCTTTTACCTGCGTAGTTGTGATTACAGGGACTCTGCATTCTTCCTGTATAGATATGGGCCCTTTAGGGGTGAGAGGGGGAAAAGGCAGCACTGAACCTATCTGCCAGGATGTTGGCAATATTAGTTGGTTCTGTAATGTTCGTGCCTTTGTGCTGTAACTCAGAGCAGATTTGGGTGTTGGCATTGAGATATTTGA
Organism: Protopterus annectens; assembly: GCF_019279795.1. Lineage (NCBI taxonomy): Eukaryota > Metazoa > Chordata > Ceratodontiformes > Protopteridae > Protopterus > Protopterus annectens. The sequence continues at coordinate 1,608,537,012 of NC_056739.1, forward strand.
CATAACTATAGAATGCTTTATGGTTGTCCTTGGAATTAGTGGCGGTTTTGTTTTCGTAGCTAGCTTTGGAGGATCTTATAAGGGATCTCAGCTTCTTACTGAGGCTGACGGGAGCTCCTCCACTCATGGGATTGTACTCTCTTTTGCAACAGTTTCTTCCTTCTGTTGTACAGTTTCTTTATGGCAAGGGACCACCAGATTGGCTTCCTTATTTTGGGGGATAGCATCTTGGTTCTGTTTGGGATAGCACGATCCATGCACTCGTGTAAGTGCTTATGGAGTGCATCTGTGTAGGATTCAGCAGTTGTAACTGTATTGCCCATCTGCATGGGTGTCATGAAGTTCACCATTTCTGTCTTAAGAAGCATGAAGTTGACTTTGTAGAAATATTATACTGTGGTTTCCTTAATGGGGGGTGGGATGTGGATATCAAGGGTGTTTAGCTTATGGTCGGCTCGGACCAATGAGGAGTTGACTCCAGGTGGGGAACACTGGTCACTCATGTTGGTAATGCCTAGGTCTAGGATATTGTTGCCACTGGAGGATGTGTGGATAAGTTGATCCAGGGCATTGGAGTTTATGAATTCCAGAAAGCGTTGAGCTAATGAGCTGGTACATGAGTAGTTTTCCCAGTTAATGGTGGGGTAGGTGAAGTCGCCCATTAGTAGGCTGTTTTGTTGAACCCTAATAATTTCCAGTACATCAAGAAAAGAGGAGTGGGAATCTTGGGGCATGGTGGGGGATCTGTAGCAAGCTACGATTTGGATTGCAGTTTAGCCCAGAGGTAGTTGCACTTGGATAACCTCAGATGCGTTGTGCTAAGCAACTAGCCTGGAGGGGTGGATATCTTTAATGAATATGGACACACCTCTGCCTTGGGTGTTTCGGTCCAGGTCACATGGCCGAAAAGTGTGGTATGAGTTATAGCCTGATAGTGCAGGGGTGCTCTCTGGAGCCTTGAACCAGGTCTCAGTCACTGCACAGATATCGATGTTCTCCATTACAAGGAGTGCCTTGAATGAGTGCATTTTGAGATTTAGATTTCCAGCATTGAGTAGCATTACCCTCAGTTTGTGCTTGCCTGGTCCTGTTCTGGTGGTGAATATGTTATTTGAAACTTGCCTAAAGAAGGCACCATAGGGGCAGCAAGAGCCTTAGCCAGTATCCGAAATCCCAGGGGCAACAGGTGAGGCCATCTGTGGCAAAGCATCATGGTCTGTCGACCATGTCATCCCAAGCAGACAGATACTGGATCCCCTTAGAATGACACCAGAAGCTTAGCCAATTGTTGAAGTCAATCATTTTGTCCTCGTACTGCAGTATCATTCTGGGCGATGGCAGAATGCTACTCAGGGCTAGGGTCACACCTGCCTGGGCTACAAGATCATAGAGCTCTTCCATGTCTCTTTTCATGTAGTCCAGGTAGGTACGTCTCAGGTCATTCACACCAACATGGGCAATGACAGAGTCATATTTGTACTTGTTGTGGAGTGACCTGAGTGTGTGGGTTATGTGGGGGTTCCTGGTACCCAACAGGCAGCTGAGAGTAACCTTCTCCTTGTTTAGCCTGGTGAATGGGACATCAGTGTGCTTGACTATAGAGTCACCTATGACTAGTCTGTTGGGTACGTTGATTTCCCTTATTGGCTGTGGTTGAGTGGCACACTGAGTCTGTGGGCTATGTGCCATTGGGGTTGTGTTGGGGGATAGAGGCTGCTTGCGTTTCTGCTTTGGAGGTCTCTGTTGCTTAAACAGATTATTATTGAGAGCCTACATGAATGTTTTTGTGTTACTAAGTGTGGTTTATGGTGGTGTAGATTTAGTGAGACTATGTGATGAGTGTGGTGTGTTGCAAATGTTTACCTTCTCCACATGACTGTCAAGTTCAGTCTTGGTTGGAGAGAGCTTTACCTCCAGTTTGGCTAGATAAGTGCATCTCTCACAGGTTGTAGTGTTGGGTGGCAGGTGGAGAGGGTTGTCTGTGTACGAGGCAATTTCTACATTGCCTCAAGATGTCCAGATTCATCAGATAGACAGGAGAGAACACTGGGAGCTGACCCTTGGACATGCCTGAATATAAAACTATTTTCCCCTAGATAAGTGAGGAAAGTGACTACAAGAGCTGTTTTACTCTAAGTAAGTGAGAAAAATAAGTACAAAAACTGTTTACTTCTAGGTAATGAGGAAGATTGAGTGCTATAGTAATTAGTAGCTTACTTAGTGCTTACAAGTTCTGAACAAGTGCTGAGCATGAATAAGCAATCCAGATAGAGTCTTGGATAACATAAACACACTGCCCCCCCCCCCAAACCGGTACACAATCATATATCCATGTACACTACAGAGCCCCTGTAACCACAACTATGCAGATACAAGCTGCACTCAGGCTGCAATGGACCTGTCCACATCCCGGGTTGTATCATACACATATGGCAAAACAAGTTGTTCTCCATATACAAATCATGTAAAACATAGCTTCATGTCAGGCTGTGTACACACTGAATGGTGCACACCAACAGGTATCACAACCCACAAAGGGGGAGACACCACTGTTAATGGGAAGTACTGCACTACTAAGCCTGCTGAGTCTGGTCTGAAAGGCCATGAACTTTGATCAACTTATTTGATGTCAGCAGTACAGATGTAGATGACAGTCAGGTTGATTTAACACTGCATATCATAACCTTGCCAGTTCATAGGACATCATCACCCATACTGTGTTCCACCTACACTCAGTATACTAGATGTACATTCCTATGTCACAGAAGTGTTTTGCAACAGAACTGCTGGCAGAACCAACACTACAGAAGGTGCCTGAATAATACATGCACAGCACACCAGTGCCAGCTACAGTAAGACAGGGTAAATTCATTGTACTCCCCCTCATTGTAGTCTATAACACACAGACTAACAGAAGGTATCTGCCTATTGAAGTATGCGAATGACTATGACCTAAAAGCAATAGCTGACTCATAGTGTTGTGGACAACATAGAGAAGGGGCTTTGTGGGTGAGGTGTGTGACATATGGACACAATCTGACAGCTACATATTGCATTGTCACCCCTATATTAATAACCCTGTACCCATGAACTACCACCTAGGCAGTGGCAACATAATGGACACTGTGTGTAAGGGATGCAACTGGACAGTTGTCTTTCCTGTGATAGTTACATCACCGCACCTGTCAGGTAGTCATATGTGGCAACCCTAATCATGACAGGGTGCCATCCATGAATACAGAGATCATTTTCCAGCCATGCTCAACACTCAAGTGACCCATATCAGATCACATATTTCCTTTAAGGGGTTATTTGCCATGTTCAGATGGCCTACACCAGCCTTCCCAATCCCCATCTCCACTATGTAGCATGATGCCTACCCTGAATAAAGCCATGTCCAACCCAGTGATGTTGGACATGCTACACATACACATCCTGATCTCAAACACATACTTCATGAACATCCACCTTCCTAGTACTAGAATCACCACATGCTGGACAGATCCTTGTCCCATACACTTTATATACTCCTGCCATATTATGCATTCCTGTCCAGCAAAGCTGCACATTGCCCCCCTCTCAGACATGGTGTGATGACCACATGGTAAATGTATCTTAACCCTGTGGATCAGTTATGTGGCACTGCTTCACCTGGCCCCAGAAACCCACCTGTCAGCTACAGCTAGATAAACTTTCATCCTAGATTCATACCTGGCAGAGGGCATATAGCCTACTAGTTGAATTTGACCGTACATGCTATAGTTGGTATCCATCCCTGCAAATACTATCTAGCTAGCCAGTGTCCCATGTGTATCACATGTGCAACACAGGTGATACATGGCAGGATGTTGAACTGCTGTACAGTGCCATGTAGATGTATATGGCAAAACACATACATGTGATCATAGGGGTGGGAGGATGACATAATGGTTAAGGTGTTTACCTTAAATACACAAGGTGCAGGGTTTGAGTCTCACATGGGGTAACTGGCTAGGCTTCAAATGGTCCAAAAGGGCAGTTAGCCTAGTACTAACCTATGAACCTATGAACTTATGAACCTATGTAAAACCTTCCATGAGCAAGTCTGCAGGGTCACAGGTCATGTCCATTAAGGCAGTGTAAGTCTTTATATGTGACATATACACAGCATCAAGGTTGACTGCATTAATGTGGACACATCCAGCCATGTGCTGATAGGTAAGAACACCAGTACAGGCAAACAGATATGCCCACATCAAGACAGCATCCACATGAAGTATGAGCAATGTAATCAGGTGACACACAAACATATATGGTGATAATATCCAATCACCATTGAGTGTCAAATGTGTGTGACACAAACATGTCAGTGGTGTCAGTGTCATGTAGATTTGCAAAGACAACTATTTAATCGTAATAAATGTGATACACATGTATGTTCAGCTGTAGCTCTGTACGTCTCTGTGAGTTACTGTGACCTGTCTCCATCATTATGTCTTCCAGGTATGCCATGTGCAAGGCTACCACCTTATACCCACTTGGAGGATGAGGCCCTCACCCCATACCTACATGACAATCATGATGTCCTGTTCAACCATGTGTCACAGGATGCACAGCAGCGGGATGCCCTGTGGCAGGAACTTTGCAGGAGGATTAATGATGTGGGTACAGACCTCATTAGATGGGCAAAACAGCGTGCAAATGCAATCACCAGGGAACAAGGTGCAACAGGTGGTGGGCCACCAACCCAGCCCCACTCACATGTACCGAGGAGCTACTGGCCAACCTGGGGACACCTGCAGAACAACATCCACAAGCCTTAGCCGATATCGTGGAAGTGGGTGTCTCTCAACCACTGAACCTGGAGTTGCCTGGTAAGTCACTACTGCACCTATAACAACTATATTCCATATAGTTACATGTGTCACTGTACAATATGTAATGTAACATCATATGCAAGGCACGTATACACACATGCCACATACTATAGTATGCTGCTCTGTGTATGCACATGTGCATACTCCATAGTATAGTCTATTATACTGGCATAAGTGTTAACATGCACATTGCACCCTGTAGCTATCATACAGGTGTATATAATGATCATACTGCTATGTTACTCCTATTTAGGTACTTCTGGCATTCCGCTGTGACAGAAGCCCATTGCAGGTGAGACTGTTATTATTTATCAGGCATGTTAATGCACAGATCTATCTGCCTTGTGGCCATTTACCACATGTACACATAATGTATGGTCCTGTCACAATATACAGGTCGGACCTACAATGCATCTCAATGGCTACCCATGTGCAATACTTGCAAACTATGTGAAACACCAACATGAACCCTCACAAACTGTCATTGCCAGATGTGTGGACAGCTGTGCATACAATAATGGAGGTGCTGTTTACTGTAGGGACATGTACTACAGATCAGAACTACACATGTGGGGAATACAAACAGAACTACACAGTGAGCTGGAATATGGCCAGTCCACAGGATTAACCGGTGTGGATCATACCCCTGCTATGAATGTCACACAATGTGATGTGCAATCTGACATATTCATGACATCTTGTGGGCTGGCTGCAACACTGCCTAATTATCCTGAAAAACATATCTAACATACCAAACATACCACCCTTTGTCTACATAACCCTGTCGTCAGTGGAGCATATGACATCTATGGGTGTATGTCATATGGGACAATACAGACATGTGAAATAGATGCCCATTACAATCATTTGGCCAACACATGTACACACATGGTCATGGAGGATGGCCACAGACATGAAGCAACACACACAGTAGACGTGATGTGCTTGTGTGTACACCCTGTCGTACATTGGCTCCACATGGTCCAACTATGGCCTTTGTGTAATGGTTATATTGCAGATGTGGAACACTAGACATCCTACAGGCCTTTGCACATCTTGTGTAGGCATGACATCAATCCACCACATAAGATGTGTTGGACATCTTGAGTGTGTAACGGCATGACAGCAGTCACCTGTACAGTATCCATATACATGCACAAACAACCACATCAGAACACAGATACAGTACATTCCCCTTGCTGGTGTTGGACATCAATTTCATCCTTGCTCCTATTGTGTGTGTGTGGTACACAGATGTCATGTGGGACCGTGTGACATAGTGTACCGACGAGTTTGCCATGTCTGGCCATAGTTGCCAGGAAGCAGCAATATGGTTGCAGATGTGCAAGTGTGTCATCCATATAACCTTCAGTGACCTGTGTCACACATTCCACATCATGGTTTAGTGTGTATACACCTCAGTGACGTGGGTCACATTCCACAGTATATATGTATTGTATCTGAACACAGTCATGGCTATGAACTGTGTCTGTAACTCACACTGTATAGCAATAGAGACGCCTCATGATTCCCTGCAATGGCCATGCACATCAGCTAAATGTGCAGTATATCTGTAGGGTGGACAGACAACACTGCATTGGGACACCATTACCACACTGTATATTTGACAGGACACCATTGTGTTAAACATGTATGCATGTCATTGCACACATCAGCAGATCACGTGTCATACTACATGTGAATGTCAAGGACATATGCCACACACCAGGCAGGTGTACTGTTAACCTGTGCTGGTCTACATGGTGTAACACAGGGATGTATGCTAACTACTACTATGATTTTGTAATTTGCATGCCTTCTGCTATGACACATGCATGATGTTGTGTGCAACCCAGGGATGTATGATAACTACCACTATTATTGTCTGAGCTGCATGCCATCTGCCGTATCACATGCATTTTGCATACCTTCTGTCATATCACATGCATGTTGGGTGCCATAGCGTGGATCTGTGTGTGTGTGTGTGTGTGTGTGTGTGTGTGTGTGTGTGTGTGTGTGTGTGTGTGTGTGTGTGTGTGTCTATGTCTATTGTATAGATTGTAATGTACAGTTCTTGTCTGTCCCTCACAGGTGATGTAGGTGCATTCCCCTCCAGCAGTCCATCTGATGTTAGTGTCCCTACAGACTCTAGCAGTGATGATGAACGTATGATTGAGGCACAGGCAGGGTTGTCAGGGGCTGAATCTGTGCCATTGGTTGCCATTCCACCTATATCCCCCTCATCCCAGCACACAGTTCTCATGCCTGCACATACCCCATCACCAGTGGCCATAGTGGAAAGACAGTTAGCGTGTGGTAGCTTGGAACAGAAAAGTGTGGGGGCTATGGAAGGTGTGCCTGCACACCATGGTGTCAGCCAACTGACTGATGATGCCCCACTCAGGCACATGGCCAGTGCTTCTTGTAGGAGGACCTCTGGCCAACATGCCCCTGCAAGACAGAGCACAGCAGCTGGCGTCACCAGACGCATGTTTCAGGCTGTAATGGAGGCACAGGCATGTTCTGAATGGCACAACAGAGAAGATCAGAGGCTTCAGAGGGCTGCTGTCTGTTCTTTAAACAACTGCCAGGCAATGGTAAATACTCAACAGCAGATTGCTGAAGCTTTGGATAAATGATTGGGTGACATGGTTGGAGTCCTTGACCGTGGCATGAGAATCCATGAGCGTGAGCTGTCTGTGTTGGAACATCTGGTAGGAGTGAAGCGCCAGGCATGTGGACGTAGGCCTGCTACATCATCTGTTTCAGGTCTACGTGAACAAGCAACCTCAAATGCCAGCGATGGTAGCAGCAGCAGTGCAGCTGGTGTTGTGCTGTCCACACCACGACACAGCAGGCCATGTGCACGTGGCCCTGGATGTTCTCAACAGGGACACGGTTCCAGTGGGCATGTGTCATCAGGCAGTACCCAATCTGCACCTCTGACTGGTAGTGCCCGTGCAACCCCTGGCAGGCACAGGTCATGTGGCCGTGGCTGGACACTGTGAACTGTAAAACCTGGACTGTACAGTCAGCAGCTGTCAATAATACCCCTGTGTAGGCCAGACACATGCCAGAACTGTGTGCATACATACACACATACACCGAAAACATATGTAGGGCACCGCAACACACACATGCATAACATCCACACATGCCCAATTAGATCAAAGGCCCTAACCCACACACATGATGTCATCCAATGGTGCAGCCTAGGCCTCTGGCAAACATTATCACCCTGTGCATATGATGATGCCTGTACCACATCCCTGTCATCCACACCATCGGTACAGGGACATGCTCATATGGTCTGATGCACAGGGTGAACAGATTAGGAAGATAAGTGTAGATTACAATTGTTGTGTAATGTTGACAGGCAGCAGACATACCATGTACTACAGGTTAACAATGCATTTCATACTGTTAACAGTATGTGTCTTGTGTAACAACAGTAAATGCATGTTGGTCATGATGTTCTGCCTTCCTCCTTCAGGTCTAATTGCATGTGCCGGTGGATGTCAGTGTTTGCAGTTAGTGTCCCATATGTAAATGTGGACTACTCACAGGTATGTATGAAAATACCAGCATGCACCTTGTAGCTTCCACATCACAGTTAGAATTCCTATGTTCCAAACACGACTACTGATCCAAGAGCATGATATCTGTGTATTAAGCTACTGTGGCTACGGATGTGATATCCATACTGGGTGACATCACAGGTACAGTTACATGGAGTGGTGAGGTAAGAGAGCGGTCTAGCTGATGACAAGGGTAGAGGCCAGTGAGAAGTGTGATGCCTCATTGGGAAGCAGTAATACACGTTCGCATGACAGGATGCGAACACACAACTGCACCCACACACTCAGGTATTGACACACATATATTCAGTGACACAGTAACACACCCACACACTCACATATTTACTGACACAGTAACACACACTCACACACAGTTGCTAGTGTTGTGGTGAGGACCCCTGCCTATGTGCAAATCATTGTTACAGTACTGTGCATCTACATGATGAGCCACAGAGAATACACATGTACAGGTAGTCAGTATGGCCTAAGATCGGGGACATCAACATGGATAGTAGATTGCATCGCCTGGATGGGGGGAGTGGTCTTATCAGTTCACTATGGTAACATATATCCTCACTCCAGGGACAAGACAGCCATACATACACACACACACACACACACACACACACACACACACACACACACACACACACACACACACACACACACACACACACACACACACACACACACACACACACACACACACACTGTGGCATTCACTATTGAATACACCTATGTCATGCACATACAGATACCTCACATGTGTGAGATACACACCCCTGCCTATGTCCTGCTTTCTACATTGCAGTCTGTGCAGATGTCTACAACAGTGTACAGGAGATTGAATAACAATTGAGATGTATTCCCCACCATACGTGACATATATGGACACACAAGCAACCACACATGCCAGTACTGTGAATCAAACACCTGCCTATCTCATGATATGTATGACAGACTTACAGCAGTATTGCACATGTTACAACGTGTACTGATGCTTCCTTTGGCAACTGTGCTGATATATGCACATGGGAGATCTTAACTGTTACAGGTGTCAAGTGATTTACCTTTGGTGTCACCCTGACCACTGTCTATGTTGTGTGTGTTGCCCTTCAATTAACAAAACCATTGCTTAGCGATTACACGGGTTATTGTAAGACTGCTTGTGCCACACCTGTGAGCTGTCCTCAGCAAACATCCATCTGCAAAGATGCCCCATTTCTTAGGTATGTCCACACATTTGTCCATACCTGAGGTACATCTTTCCGTACTTTCAGCATATCACCATATACAGTTGACAGTATTGAGGCTGCATTGCAACTGCATGATGTACCAAGACACACGTCACCTGCATACATCAGCAACTGTACACACATGGTATCGGAACGCATACCACTACATGTACATGTGTAGGTCCTACAATCCTGTCATTTGGGCATGTTTGTAGGCATTGCAACTGGTGGACATGTGCAATGACATACATGACACATGGACTGTTGTATGATATTATAGGTGTAATGGATGACCAGTACATAGGGAATGTTACCTCTGTCAACATTGATATCATACCTTATGTACTGTTAGCATTCAGCAGCTGTGGACCTACATTCCATGTGCATGTGTGTAATGGCTGTAGCCACCTGTCTGCACAAAGGACAACAACAGCTATGCTATTTACATATATGTTGTATGTGTGTGGCATGTACATATCCAGGGCTGGTACATGTATGTCATATCCAAACATGAGGGTGTTTACTGGTGTACAGCAACAGTCATCTGTTAATGCTGTAAATAACCGAGGGCCCCTGGTATGTGCACAGCTGACCTGGTTACAGACAGTGGTATCATTGCATTGCATAACACATGATGCAACTGTGTCAGTACATGGGTATTCTGCACAGTTGATGTAGAGCTTGGTACAGTCCACTGGTCAAGGGTCACATGGTGGTGTACTATTATATGTCCTATCACATGTATGGATGTGTGTTGGTGGTCCGATGGCATGGTGGTGTCTGAGGGTTACATCCTAGAATGCAGCTTTTGACACTGTGTCCTGCACCTGACTCATCTGTGATGCATTTTGTGGGAGTACTGGTCAGTACATGTGAGTGGCCTTTATGTATGTGGGGACACCACCACTTGGAGTGGTCCATAACTGTGTTATGGCCCACATGTCTGGTTCTGAGGTATATGGTTGTAGTGCTATTGTGCACTACAGAGCCTTCAGCCAGGTGTTCCTCACTGCACAGATGTCAGTGCTCCCCATTGTTGGATCTACAGTGAGCAGCTGTGATTATGGACGCTACACATCTAGCACTGGTTAGCATAAGCATACAATGTAGTTGTTCTCTAGGTGTCAGGGTGTTATCCTGTGTTTAGGACATTTGCCTTGGAATGGCACTATATGGGCGAATGCGACTTAGGTATTATTCCCACTCCCTTGAATCATGGATGCTTGTGATATGTGACAAAGGCCTGTCTACTTTCAGTCATGTCATCCCAGAATGACAAACACTGGACAACCTCATAATTACAGCAGGACATTGGCTCATTGTGCTGGTCAAGCAATTGCCACTCCTAGCAAGACATCACTGCAAGTGGTAGAATTGTGCTTGGTATAGAATGTTGCATCTATGGTGATGGACAGCAGCAGACGTTGTGTATAAGACCGGTGTCAGATATATATAGTGCAGTGTTCCTGCTAACAATGACAACTACTAACACCGGAGTCCATTACAATGCGTTCTTTACATCTAACTGTAATAGCATGGCCACTGTGGCCTTCCGTGTTTAGAATCAGAGTGCATCCCAGACAGCCCTGTGCTACTAAGTGTATGAGCATGCCCAGTATAACCTTGTGTAGATGGACACATAGTGCATTCCGAACAGCCCTGTGCTACTAAGTATGTGAGCATGTCCAGTGACACCTTGTGTCGGTTATCTGCCTCTATGTGTATGGGCATGGCCATTGCAACCCTGTATAGTAATAGTAGTCGTCCATTCCACAGATGGGCATACTCCAGATTAGGATGGATTCCGATAGGTTCACAAGTATGTACATCTTAACTGCCAGCATCCCTGTTGATGTCTGCATTCTTAGAAGGTCATAATGACAGCCATGAAATGTGTAGTCTGTGTGGCGTGAATTGTAACTATGTAGTATTGTAATAGTGATCTGTAGATAGGCAGGTGTTCTGTTTCCACCACTGGCATGTGTGTGTTTGTCTGCCTGAGGACTGAATAATGCTTTTAGACTGCTCACACTCCATACAATTCCTATACCCACCTTTGGCAAGGCTGATGATGTCACCCACCTAGAAATGCATCTCTGACAGTGCTATGACCCAGTAATCTCGGTAGCACATTCTGTAACTGCGTAATGCTATAGTGAGATAAAGTAGTTAGGTCAGTGTTCTAATCCCAGACTTGCCAAGTGTGTGTGTGTGTGTGTGTGTGTGTGTGTGTGTTTGTCTCCATCTGCCTGAAGACTGAATAATGCTTTTAGACTGCTCACACCCCATACAATTCCAATACTCACCTTTGGCAAGGCTGATGATGTCACCCACCTAGAAATACACCTCTGGGAGTGCCGTGACCCAGTAATCTTGGTAGCGTATTCTGTAACTGCATAATGCTGTAGTGTGATAAAGTAGCTATGTCAGTGTTCTAATCTCAGACTTGCCAAGTGTGTGTGTTTGTTTGTCCATATCTGCCTGAGAACTGAATAATGCTTTTAAACTGCTCACACTCCATACAATTCCTATATCCACCTTTGGGAAGGCTGATGATGTCACCCACCATTAATACACCTCTGGGAGTACTGTGACCCAGTAATTTTGGTAGCGCATTCTGTAACTGTGTAATGCTGTAGTGTGATAAAGTAGTTAGGTCAGTGTTCTAATCCCAGACTTGCCAAGTGTGTGTGTGTGTTTGTCCCCATCTACCTGAGGACTGAATAATGCTTTTAGACTGCTCACAATCCATACAATTCCTATACCCACCTTTGGCAAGGCTGATGATGTCACCCACCTAGAAATACACCTCTGGGAGTGCTGTGACTCAATAATCTTGGTAGCATATTCTGTAACTGCATAATGCTGTAGCATGATACAGTAGTTAGGTCGGTGTTCTAATCCCAGACTTTCCAAGTGTGTGCGTGTGTGTGTGTGTGTGTGTGTGTGTGTGTGTGTGTGTGTGTGTGTGTTTGTCTCCGTCTGCCTGATGACCGAATGATTTTAGTCTGCTCACACTCCATACAATTCCTATACCCACCTTTGGCAAGGCTGATGATGTCACCCACCTAGAAATACACCTCTGGGAGTGCTATGACCTAATAATCTTGGTAGCACGTTCTGTAACTGCATAATGCTGTAGTGTAATAAAGTAGTTAGGTCAGTGTTCTAATCCCAGACTTGCCAAGTGTGTGTGTGTTTGTCCCCGTCTGCCTGAGAACTGAATAATGCTTTTAGACTGCTCACACTCCATACAATTCCTACACCCACATTTGGCAAGGCTGATGATGTCACCCACCTAGAAATACATCTCTGGGAGTGCTGTGACCCAGTAATCTCGGTAGTGAATTCTGTAACTGTGTAATGCTGTAGTGTGATGAAGTAGTTAGGTCAGTGTTCTAATCCCAGACTTGCCAAGGGTGTGTGCATGTCTGCCTGCATGAGACAAGTACAGTACTTTGTAGAGTATGCACTCTCTGTACAAATCACATGACCACCTTTGTCAATCCTGCTGTTGTCACCCACCTAGGTATACATCTGTAGGTGTGCTGTAACCCAGTATTCACCGTAGCGCATGTCCTAAAAGCTTATTGCTGCAATGTGATATGGTAGGTAGGGGTTCATATACAGAACATAGCATGTGTGTGTGTTTGGCTGTGAGTGTCAAACCACTGGACATGTTGGGGAGTGGATTTTGTAGTTTTCCTATATGGTGTCCATCTTATGACACATTGGCCACCTCACGAGGAGTACAGCTGTCAGTCAGCCATGGGACTGTGTTGGCAAGCCATACCCCTACATCTGGCAAAAGGCCTGGTGAACAAAGTATGCAACCCTACTAATACCCGGTATATGTCCTGCCCCCATGTGCCATACACAAACACACTTGCCTAGGATATCCCGCTATGTTGCTAGTACCATGCACATTGAAGACAGATAGTAAGCATGGTGTGAATGCAGTGGGCTGCAGAGGACAAGGCACCCTGTACAGTGGTACAATAGGCACATATTTGTGGACATTGTGCCTTCACTATGTTCCCCACTGGATGCTTGCAACATATGTGGTGCCATCAAATGTGATCCACAGAGGCCATACAATGCCATACACATGTGCCCTGTATGAACCAATGCCACTGACACCAGGGAATACCTGTATCATACTATCAATGCAGGTGCAGGGTCGACCTGCTCACTATAAGCAGTTTTCGCCACAGCAGGCCAGTACTGGCATATTGGGGGATAACAGTCTGTGTACACATGTGCCTGCCAAACCAGGTACACCTGTACATATCACTGTACAAGTATTGTGGGACATGCACATCCCAGGCAATGTCCATGTGAAGGACTATCAAACACAGACATGGCATGCATTGCAAAGCTATGGCCATACACATTCGTAACCAGGCTTTCAGTGCGGATCATGCAGTACCCATCTGTGTGGGATATTGCAGACACTACACCCTTGTACTGCACTACACACCATTGTCGGGTGACGCAATGCCAAGGATTACCCTTCACCCAGCCTTGTACAGCCATCTTGCACAGCCAACCACTACACACCCATGAAGCAATGCATAGATGCATGTCAGTACTGGCACCTTGTGTCTGCGTGTGGGTTATGATGCTCCCAGCCACAGTCACTCCCAGTATAACCCTCATTGGCATACCAACAGATGTCAAACACTTTCACATGCCCTAGCCCATAGAACCTCCAGATATCCCCTGTGGTGCATGTAGTTCTGTGCATTACTGCAGTGTGGCAAACTAAGTAGTTCGGTTGTGTATTTCTGGCCCTGGCAAAGAGTGTCAATGCGAGTCCATTAGAGAGTGTGGTTGTGGTGAAATGGCATCTGTTCACGTGGACAGCCATGTGTGCCACACCTAATGTATGTCTACTATATCTCTGTTGCAAATGTTTCTCACCTACACACATATATGTTCTTACAGCACAGCAACATGTCGGCTTTGTGGCACATGTAGTAACGTCATGCACATGTAATGGTAATGACTAGTCAATCAGGGGTTTGACCCCTGTACTGTTAGGCATGTGGCAGACAATGCTTAGGGTTAAGTCTCCAAATCCTTCTCTGGTGTACATTGCCTGTCCCACACACACACTCTCTGGTGAATGTGGAGGTGCACACCACTCAGCAGCAGCATGTGTATTGTAAGGGATGGACATGATCAGGTGATGGCATCTGCACCTATTGCAGTCCTTCTATAGCTGATTTCATGTGGAGCAGCTGTGATGGTGTTCCCATAGCCATTCGTATGGTAAACACAGTACACTATCTAGGAAAAACATGTTGGTATTTGGCCATGACAGTCACTGTGAGTGGAACCTGGATGTGGTGTTCTGAAACGGCATCACAGATGATATCTGGATGTACCTCAAACATCATACACAGTGGGAAATAGCCTAAAGACAGGAGGGTGATGTGCCACACATGACTACAGCATGTAAGTGTAGCTATGCTACATTAAGACTACTGCCTGTTTAATATGTGTGTGATAATGGCTATTCTGCATGTTTTAATACAGACATGACAGTAATCTGTTCATGAGGGACCCCCATCTGTAGGGCCATCTGTGAACTGGTCAGTGTGTGGAACCATTTGTTTCCTGTGTTACACACTGAGCACATATCTGTGCACAGCAGGAGCATAGTGTGAGGATTACAGACAGTACATGATAATAGGGATGTGTTACTGCCATCACATCCCTGACTGGACATATGTCACATGAAACAGCGGTATGATAGACACAGTCTGGGGTTCCCAGTGACACGCCAATAATGGGCAACTGTTCATAGCTGCGGTCACATGTCTACTACACATTGTACAGATGGCATGCAGTATATATGCATGTTTTGTGCTCCCTCTGCAAATGTATACCATCTGTTGCGTTGGGTTGCTGGTGATATCTATGCATACTGTTGTAGGTAATCCTGTATGCTGCTGTCTATCAATAAGCCATATGTGGGTTTAAACTGCAGCATCATAGGCTGAATGGGTTGGGAGGTCCCGGCAGAACCCCCTGTCCCATGTCAGCTGATCATGGCACCCGGCACCAGCACATCTGGGGCTCAGCCTTGGACATCAACCTCTGTTGGCTCTGCACCACCTTCTGGTGGTACCACCACTGAGGATGGGGCATGTCCCCCTGGGAGAAGGACCAGACAGGTACATGTCTGCTGTCATGCAGTCCTGGAAGTGTTGCTTTGGGGGCTCATTAAGGGGTTCCAAACCCAGATACACAATCTCAAGGGCAGAGTGTCACATTTACAGGGTGATGCTGCCCCTCCTGGACAGCCCCCAGCACTGCCTCCTTTGTAGCTGTTTAGGTACAGTGGCAGCTGCCCCCGTCCCACTTTTTCCATGGGCTTGTGAATGCCGAACACCCATCCCCGTCTGAGGTGTATCTCCTCACATGTGCCATATACTGACCCTGTATGCTATCTTGTCTGTGATCCTACCCTACCTATCCTCCACTGTCATACCTACTCTCTTTCCCCCACATCCGACCCTCACCCAATGGAAACATAAGGCCAATCGGCTCCTAGGACAACATCTGCCCTATACATAGTTGTCCATTTCACACACGTGCCCAATGGACACATGTAACTCTTGTAATATGCATCACAACATACTCCTGTTATCCTCACCCCTGTCCCTCAGGCGCACGATCCTGGTATGCACATCACTCCTAAATGGTCCAGGTACATGTGATGAGGACGACCCCATTGTACACACAACACAACTAGTCCCTCTATGGTTACCCCATTTACCTTTATCATGATGATGATGTTGCACACAGCACCTTGCAAGAGTACTGTTTACATATAATGAATGGACAGGTACTGTTGTGTTAATGTACATTACATGCACAGAGTGATGTATACGGCCAATGTACAACTGTTTGCATGTATGAATGACACATGTCTGTCTGAGAGAGTCTTGAGATTACATAGAACAACACCACTACAAAATACAGGTGTCACTTGTGTTTCCCATTTCATTCATTTGTAATGCTTTGTTGCCACATGGTATGCTCCTGATATATCTCTATATATGTATGTACTTATATGCTGGACATAAACACTCACATATACATCTACATGATGGGATACATTCCTATACTGTTGAATGAATGCGCTGTATGATATGTTTGTGGAACTGTCCGCTGTCTGTATATCTGCCATGGCGTATTGGTAAATCACATTAGCTGTGTGTGCAGGGTCCTGGTTCCGAGCCTTGCAGAGGATGTTTATTTGGTTGCAGGGCAGAACAAAGCCATTGGATACGGAGGGAGTAAGGCACATTAAAGCGGGTGTGCATGGGTTTGCGCAGTATTAAGCAATGTTAACCTCTGGTTACAGCTTCTTACACTCGGTTAGCCTTTACATTGCTTTATCAGTGCAATACTCGCATACTGGTAGCCAAACAGGCTTACTCCTGCTCGCTCCCTCACTTGCAAATGCACTGACATTGGTGCTTGCATCTGACACTCACACCCCTGGGAGGAAGCAAGGACCACAATATTACCTTGTGATGCCTATTACACTGGATAACATGCCTACAGTATTGGGAATGGCTGCCCATTAGGCGACTGCATGCCATTCGACTGTACGGAATTGGTGGCCTGTCCAGTGACTTATTCATATTATTTGTGTGTTCCTCTTACAATCTGCTCCCATCTGGCTGATACATTGGAACTGAGACTCTTCAATACAGACAAGTAATTGAGTTTTGGGACCCACATCCGTCGGCTGAGTCATGCTACCGCATACCTATTATAGGGTTGCCACCTTTTCAATTGCCCAAGGTGGGACTTTTATGTAGAAACGTCAGATTATGCAGGGCAAAACATACCCACAGCCAGTACAAAGGAAAGAACTTCACTGTTTTGCCTAAATAAAAGCTTATTCTTGTAGCATTATAGTTGCTTATTCTGTTTCTTATAACATTTAGGTGTTTCAGATACAAAATAATTGTTTTATGCAACTACTACAGACAATATAGGAAATCTTTGACCTAAAATCTCTGGACATTTGCCATATTTTCAAATATTTTGCAGGACACAACTGCCAAAAGGGAATGTCCCTCGCAAAGGTGGACAGGTGGTAACCCTAACCTATTATTCTATCATCTTTCTAAGGCAGTCAGCAGAATATGCACTTTCTGTCACTATCAGCCCTCTCATATGAATGGGGAAGAATGAACATTGAATCAGGGACACTGCATAACAACATCAGGGGTACATTTACAAGTTTGGTGCTATTAACCTGACACATTGACAGACCCAGTGCATATGTATTCATACACATTGTCTGAGGTACATGCTGTTTATGACTCTTACATGTTGTTATTCATTATGTGTATTCCACCACCTTTCCTCCTAATATCACTAGTTCTAGGAGGGTTTAGGTGGGACATTGTTAGATTCTGAGTCGTAATCACGGACGTCCATGGTAATCGGAGACAGTTCAATGGTATGGTCCCTATGTGTTCCCCCAATGGTTTACGGACTCTCCTGTGGATGTGCTCAGGGATTGGGAGGTATGGGCATCTGCTATGCCCACATCCGGATATTACTTACATCCACGGGGCGGTCCTAATACGGCTCTGCCAGCCAACACCTGCACGCCTAGGCTCATAATCGCATACCCATAGTTCCCCTACCTGCCACTCCTCTACAGCACTCATCTTTACTGTGGGCACAGGTGGGGTATAAACACACCACTACACACTGCCCACTATCCCCGTGTTGGGACACATGTCGTACATTGTGTCGACCCATGTGTTATCAGGCTTGCACAACCTACTGGTCCATGTACATCTACAGCCTGGTCTGATAAATCATTACCTGGACTGGCTCCGATCATTAATTTTTGGTGTCCCACAAGGGACATTGAGGTCTATGTTTCAAGTGTAGACCTTGCAGATCTCTCCCACTGGTAGCTTCCTGCTGGTGGTCTGGGAAGCAGTGGTGTATTTACCTATAGTGTGTGTCTGTATGTCTCACTGGCCTAGCTGGGGGGGGTGGGGGGTGATGCTATGTGTTACACGTTTGTTTATTGGACTTCCCACCAACATATGCCCGGCCTGTGAACATATGTTTTCCATAACTGCTGTATCATATCCTAGCTATATACATGTGTATATTTACTGTAACATATATATATATATATATATATATATATATATATATATTTATTTACATTAATATATACAGATATATCTCCATATGTATGCATACATGTATATTTATATCTTGATGTATATATATATATATATATATATATATATATATATATATATATGTATATATATATATATATATATATATATATATATATATATATATATATATATAAAATCTAACGACATATGGGTCTATGGTTGTCTGCATATGTAAATATTCATATGTGGGTATATATCTGTATTCTTTCTCTGTATATATACATTTCTACTACAGCTAGGTAGAGGCATATCTCTATCTTGCTATGGGTAGATCTACACACACATAGCTCTACATATATATGTCTACATCTGGTTATTCCTTTCCTTGCCATATAGATTGCACTTTGCTTTAGTGGGTCTCGCACTGGGTGTGGCTGCTCGTTGGGCGACGCCTCAGCCCAATGAACACATTCGCTTGCATCCCTAGGGCTGTCCATATTGGCCAACATCAGCCAACACCTGCACACCTAGACCCATAAGTAGCTACCCATAGTTCCCCCACCCTTGCCTCCTCGACAGCACCCATCCTTACTCTGGGACCTGGTCGGTTCTGGACACACCACTACAAGCTGTCCCCTCTCCAATTCACGGGACCCATTTCATAAATTTGTCTCGCCCATGGGTCATCAGGGTTACACACCCTTGTATTCCGAGTCTGCATACATCGCGGACAAAACGGATGATCTATCACATTCGTATGGTTTGGCCAATTTTTGGGGTGTCCTGCAAGGGACGCTCCAGTAAGTGTTCCATGATTAGAAACCACGGGTGCACTGTGTACCCCACCCCCAGGTTGTATCCTGTCTATGGTCTGGGGAGCAGTGGACACTTTACATTGATTGCGTGTATATTTCCCTTATCTGGCTGTGAGGGGTTGGGTGGAAGGGCATGCTGTGTGTATCATGTCTCTTGCCTGGGCTCCTCATTTTCATTGGCATAGCCTGTGAACATATGTCATCCCTGTGCGCTGTTTCCTATCATAGCTGTATATGTCTGTATATCTACGCACACACACACACACACACACACACACACACACACACACACACACACACACATATAGATATATATATGTAATAATGTATGTATATATGTAGTATATGCATGTCTGCAACTATATATATATATATATATATATATATATATATATATATATATATATATACCTATATGTATGTCTGCAACCATATATATATATATATATATATATATATATATATATATATATATATATATATATACACATATGTCTATACATATATGTATATATATATTTATATATATATATGTGTGTGTGTGTGTCTGTAAACCAATACATACCCCACGCATACGCATTTATACATGTGTAATGGTGATTATATATGCTTCATCTGCATATCAGTGCCTTATTCATTATGACACTGACACTTCACTCCAGTTATCTTGTAATCGGTATTTAGCACGTTATACAGTGGACAGATGTCGCAATATGTTCACGTACGGATTACTGATGGTAATTGGAATGTGATACAGTGCGATTTGGTATGAGAATGTCTGTTCATTAGGGGGTTGCTCTAATTAATGCACTATTGCTGTGCCACTCCATATGCATATATACCCATATACCCATGGATCCTGGTTCCCCAAACACACCCCCAACGCCTCCCTAACACTACTGTCATCCATTCTCCTGTCAGATTCGCTCTGTATCAACACCACTACACACTGGCCACACCCTACTCCTATAGAGCCATCCCATCGGTTTACTCACTCCACGTATTCTCAGACCTCCCATACGTTCAGTCCATAAACATTGATGACGTGAGCGACCAATGAAATACTATTTGCAATTATTGGGCTGCCCCACATGGAATACGCAAGTGTTTATGGCAAGAGTAGACTCTATACTTCATTACATCCTTACTTCCGTTAACATGATGCTACAATTTATTAATATGTATGGCTATGTGGTATGGCACACGTTACACATGGGAGCCAATTATGTACGTGTTCAGTGGATTTCTTTTACAAATAGACCTATTTAATACTTGGCGTTGCAATAGCGGGCAGATCACAGGAATGATTCCATGTGTGGGGAAGCCCTCACATTTGATTATTGTCAGCACAGCACTGACTTAGAGCACTGTACACACCTCTGTGTCCCATCCCTCTTCTGCGCAGCCTATTATTCCATCTACTGTCGATGTTTGTATATGCACATTCCTATTATTTATGTCTACAAATGGAATGCATGTGTTACAGAGAATGTACTTCTACATATTGATGTCTGCATGTGTGTATGCATATATACCTATTACGAGCTCGCTGACCTCCATGGGGCGGTCCAATTAGAACCGGGCCAACCAACCCTGGCAGGCCTGGATCCATAATTTCATACCCATAGTTCCACCACCCCACTCGTGTTCAACATGCATGCGTAACTTCCATTATCCACTTGTTATCGCAGCCATGACACACCTCCAAATATTGCCCTCTCCAGAGCATTAGGGGCCCTACACATATGTTGTCCCACCTTGTGTATTCTCAGGTTATCCCACCATTTAGTCTTTGAACATACTAGCCCTTGCTTGTGTAATAGTAGGAGGGCTAATTGCTCTAAATAATTTTTGGGTAGTCCCAGTAGGGACAACCCTCTGTCTGTGTGTAAAGTAGACTTAGCAATTCAACTATGTTACTCTTACTGGTAATATCCTGCCTGTGGTGTGTGTAGCAGTGCTTTGCTCACTCCTGGCCAGCGTGATATGGCACATGCTGACAGCACTCTATGATACTATAGTTGCTGATGATTTCCTTCTTATCCCTTGTCTATGCTTTATTGTTACGATGCTCATTCGTCTCATATATATATATATATAATGTGTGTGTGTGTGTGTGTGTGTGTGTGTGTGTGTGTGTGTGTGTGTGTGTGTGTGTATATATATATATATATATATATATATATATATATATATATATATATATATATATATATATATATATATATATATATATATATATATATCTATATATATATATCTATATATATATATATATATATACACGTTGAGTCTTTCGGCTTTTCCCGGTCAGGGGTCGCCACAGCTGAACACCGGTTCACTAATGATTGGCAGTAGATTTTGACGTGCCAAGTTGCCTGCTCTGATGCACAACATTCAATGAAGGTACGCCCATTCAAGCATGTCTCCAAACAGAAGACGCTCTAGCTGAGAATCGAACAGGACAACTTCTTACTGTGAGGCGACAACGCTACCGCAGCACCACCACCGCATATACATATTACATCTGTACATACTCATATACATTTCCTATGCTGGGCGCTGCTTACACCCGCACAAGCGCAGTCACATATGCTTACTGTTTGTTATATATGTTTACTGCCACTTATTTGTGCTTACTTGTGCCTTATTCATTATGCCAGTACCCCTTTGATTGAAATTATCTGGTTAAAAGTCCCATGCTATACTCAAGTTCACTTTTACATGTTATTATGTTGGTTTTACAGCAGGATGACATTCATTCCACATGGAAAATGATATGTGCTATAGTTGAACTTGAACTGTGAATGCCTGATCATTAAGTGGATGCTCTAAGCTCTACACTATTGGTATGCTGCTTCATTTATATGTATACCCATAGTTCATAGTTATCCATGCACACACCTAAACACGTCACTAACACAGCAGGCATCCATTCTCCATTTAGGAAAACTGCACCACTACACATGCACCATTCCCTACTGCTCTAGGCCCATCCCACATGTTGACTCACTCCAAGTATATTCTGACTTTACAAGCCTATAGTCCTGGCACATATGTTCATATGGTGGTCAGAGGGTTCATATGGTCATCTGGTTTTAGGCTTGTCTGACTGGGGACTGGAACTGCCCTGTACCCATTTGAAAGTCAGACTTACCACGTGGACAGACTTAGTTCCACTGTTAGCATCCTACCTGTGGTTAGAGAAGCAGGGAGGTTTGCTCAACTGTGGCCAGCTTGATATGTCAAGCACTAGATAATACGGGTGTTCCACTGCTGTTTTCCTTCGCATTCATTATGAATGTTTTCTTGTGCCCATGTTCATTCTGTGTATAGATATATATATATATATATATATATGTGTGTGTGTGTGTGTGTGTGTGTGTGTGTACATACGCATGCATATACATTGACATGATTAATTACTTTGATCAGACTATTGAATGACTGTGCTGTCTGCTATGTTTGTGACAACATCAGAGTTAGGTATAACTGCCGTGGCTTAGTGGTAAATCACATTGATTATGATGTGTCCTTGCGTTGAACCTGGCCGAGGTGGTTTATTGTGTTGCTGGGCAGAACAAGGGCCGTTGGACAAAAGGTGAGGACAACACTTAACGGCAGTGGTTTTCCATTTAACTGCTGTTTCCCATCACGCAAACACCTTCTGCATTCTTACTGTGATACGTCACGCCAGTTCACATTTCAATGGTATTATATCATTATACAGCATAAAATTAGCAAGATATGCTCGTATACGGATTATGCGTCATAAATGGTGTGTGCTACAGATGAACTAGCAATGTCTGCTTGATAGGCAGATGCTCTAACCACTACACTATTGCTATGCTGCCTCATTTGCATGTATACCCATGGTTCATAGTTACCAGAACAAGCATAGCAAAACAACACTAACAGTGCAGTCATCCATTCTCTGGTCGGAAATAAAGCACACCACTACACATGCACCACTCCCTACTGCTCTGGACATGTACCGTATATTGGTTCATTCCAAGTATATTCAAAGTCACAAGCTTATAGTCCTGGGACATACGTTCATATAATGGTCAGGGTGTTCAATTAGTCTTCCAGTTGGGCTCATCCAAATGATGATTGGGACTGCCCTGTACCTGTATGAAAGTCATACTTAGCATGTGCACACAGTTAGTTCCACTGTTAGTATCCTACCTGTGGTTGGGGATGCAGGAGGTGTGCTCACCTCTGGATGGCTTGATATGACAGCACTAAATACTAAGTGGAGGGGTTCGCCTGATGTTTCCCTTCACATTCGTTATGACTGCTTTATTGTGTCCATGTTCATTCTTCATGGGTATATATATATATATATATATATATATATATATATATATATATATATAAATATATATATCGATATATATCTATCTATATATATCGATATATATCTATCTATATATATCTGTCTGTTCATTGACATGCATATACACCCTACATGCTTGTTTACATTTCCCATACTGTTGAATGACCGCCAGTTACCGTCGCACATACCCGCTTACGTCTGCTTTACGGTGCCACAATCACCCTATTTCCGACTGCCATTATTGTGGGCATCATTTAAAATTAGCAGCCCTTGCATGGCTTGGACCCGGGAACAAGAACAGCATAGTCACTGGTTCTACCACTAAACCATCCGTGATACATTCTGTATGGATGGTAATTAGGATATATGACTTTACTACAGGCATTCCACAGTACTGGCAACATATGCGACAGTCGGTTGGTGTACATATATATAGAACATGTTACTGTTCATATGTTTCTGAGAGGCATATGTATACATTTGCAAGTATACATATTTATGAATAGGACACATACTTGACAACTACTTATATGCATGTATTTGTGATGTGTAGCTATGAGAATGTAAGCATGTACATTTATAGATATATGACTACATATCTGGAGTTATACATGGCCATGTATATGAACAACCGCATATGGGAGGTACATGTACCGTTTGTATACAGGGGTTGTGTGCATCATTACGATGAGGAACCTGGACGGGGTATACAATTTGTGGACATGTACTATTCGGAAGATGGCTATGGGGAAGCTTCATGCGAACATGTGAAAGGTATTTATTCCTGATAATGCACATGGAGAGATGTGCATCACAGTCTGGTGTTTAATCCCAGGTCGTAGGTTCTGCAGAACCAGGTGGAGGCTGAGCAGGGTTGTGGTCAGGTACTGCTAATCTGATTTGTGCCCAGTAGGGTTGCCACCTTTTCAAATGCCCAAAGTGGGGCATTTTGTGTACAAATGTAAGATTTTGCAAGGCAAAACATACCCACAGCCAGTACAAAGGACAGAACTTCACTGTTTTGCCTACATAATTGCTTATTCTTGTAACATTTTAGTTGCTTATTCTGTTTCTTATAACATTTAGGTGTTTCAGAAACAGAATAACTGTTTTATGCAACTATTACATTAAATATAGGAAATATGTTTGTCCTAATATCTCAGGACATTTGCCATTTTTTCAATTTTTATGCAGGACACAACTGCCAAGGAGGGACTGTCCCTCGCAAATTGGGACATGTGGTAGCCCTAGTGCCCAGATGTCAACAGGGATGGACATTGTGTTATGCCACAAAGTCTAATCTTGATAACAGACACTTATCCCATGAGGGATGTCCAAAAATTGTGAATGACGGACCCCATTCAGCTGGCTATTCGAAAATGTGGTAGGGTTATGCATGCTTGGGATACCTAGTTTGCAAGCCTGAGACTGCCTAGGGTGTGACTGCCTACTAGATGTAGGTAGGGGGCACTATGTGCAGATATGGCTGCACCAAGCTAGCAGCCCGAGTATGGGTGGTTTTGGTGGACATTCAGCAAGGGGGGGGGTGCTGTGGAGGGGATGATGGGTATTCAATTATGTATCCAGGTGTGTTGGGGTTGGATGACTTAGTGTAGGCCAGACCATTATGTGGGTCTGAGCCGGTAACATTTCTGTACATATGTATCACACATTTTAATGTTCATATGTTTGTGGGATTGTGTTCTGCAGTATGGCCTGTCAGGGTGTATTGCAGATGTGAATGTATGTTCTTTGGTTTCCTTTCTGATTCACCCACTGCTCCCTCGTACACCTCCAGTTCACCTACTGTACATCCAACCCAGTCTCCCCTTGGTGAATTATTACATTACCTGTCACCCCCCCTATATTCCACACACACCATCCATCCCTTCTCTGGTTGATGGCCCATGGCACAGACAACAGAACACATTGTGTACTCTACATATCTCTGGTACCAATATGGTTGTGAGGACAACCCTGGCATATTTGATCTTCCACATGCTGTACTTCATGCACATAGGTACACGCAAATACCTATCTTTCATGACATGGTAGGTAGACCCGGGTAATACCCATTCATCTTTGGGCCGTCCAGACAGGGACAACCTGGACCGCAAATGGGCAGATATTGAGCGAATGCTCTGCCAATTGGTAGGGTTGCCACCTTTTCAAATTGCCAAAGTGGGACATCTTCGGGACACACATCAGATTTTACAGGCCAACACATATCCACGGTCAGTACAAAGGATAGTACTTTACTTTTATGCCTAAGTGAAAGCTTATTCTTTTAGCGGTTTAGTTGCTTATTCTGTTTCTTGTAACATTTAGGTATTTTAGATACAGACATAACTATTTTATGGAACTATTACATAAAATATGGGACATAATTATGTCCTGCAATTGCAGGACATTTGCCATTTTTAATATTTGTGGTAAGGACACGACTGCCCAGAGCGGGAATGTCCCTCACAAAGTGGGACAGGTGGTAACCCTAACCATTGAGCTAGGCTTGGCAAAGGGCAGCAGCATACAAACACGCTGCATTTCGCTTCCACTTGGTATAACAATCAACACTACAATGGAATACGGGCACGGGGTTTTAAATGTCATTTGTTCGAGGGACGGGGGCTCACTATTCAGCTACATGCCTTTGTGTTTACTTTTTATTTTGGTGTTCGTGAAACTGTCTTGTATGCTTTGCATACATTTCAGTATCCACGGACACTGACAGGATTGATTACTATTAGAAGCAGGCTGTACTAGTCAGCATTTTAGGTTGCGCGTCTGAAGCCTACATGTTCACGCCTCCGTGCAGTGCTTAGACATGCCCCCTTCACTCACGCACGTTTCCTATGCACGTGGACATTGCCGCAGCGGTCCTTCATTGATATGCATGTGGTGCTGCTGCGCCATCTCTATGCTGCACGGTCAGTGCAAGGCTAACGCCGTCCTTGTGTCGAGCTTCATAAATCCCTGGGTGTATTGGATGTTGAACTGAAAAAAATGTAAAAGTGCACTCTGCTGTAAGAAAACTGATAAGTCAAGCATTTCATGACTGTCTTTGATCTCACAGCTTGGAGCCAAGATGTCTGGATGAAGGAATTCTGGCTATTGTTTTGAGACCAGAGTTAATTGCTAGAATTTGCATGTATAATTATTTTATTGCTCTTGCTTCCTGACCAGCTGCAAGATCAAAAGGGCTATTAACCTTTGAGTTTCGGTTAGCCTGGGAACCAAGAAGAAATTATGTAATCTGAAATGAATCAGTGGTACTGTGTTGTCAATTTAAGGATAGAAAGAATGAGGGCATTTAGCATTTGTCTTGAGAACATCCAACTCACCAGCACTGTCTTGCTTTATATGTAAGTTTATTTTAGAACTGTGTTTTCTCTTAGATATAGTAGGAAATAGGAAGATTAGATATTTTTTTTCTGTACTGATGTCAGAACTTTTCTACTGTATTATTTTAAGTATTTCTCTGTGATCTCTGAACTCTTGACTAGCACTGTGTAGTAAGAAGTATTGCCTTGTGTTTTTATTATTTATTATTAAATATTTTTAGACATTTCAACTGTGGCTGTTTTGTGTAGAGATAATTTAATCTCTAGAGTACATTGCATGTATATAGTGATACTGTCTAAGCCACTACAATAAGGCTTGACTGTTTAGTTGCACTTACCATTTGGATAATAATATTGCACAGTAATAATTGGACATCCTTTGTTAAGGGCCTTTTTAGTAGCTGATAAATATTAGTGGGTCATGGCAAGAGATACTACCGTATAGTCTGGGTAAAAGGGGCACAGCTGGAGAACCTGCGCCAGCCTTCCCCAGGAGTGTATGTGTGGTTGTATATAACTTTTATCTCAAAGTGTGTGTGTGTGTGTGTGTGTGTGTGTGTGTATGTGTGTGTGTGTGTGTGTGTGTGTGTGTGTGTGTGTGTGTGTGTGCGTGTGAGAGTGTGTGTCAGCTACTTGGACAGGAACATGAAGCACTGGTTGGACAGAGATGGTGCTGGAGGTTTTAGCTTGCCCACTAGTCTGAGATCTGGACCCTACAGATGTGCCAGTGGGGAGTCTAATTGGGGACCTGGAGAGAAAGGGAGAAGCCAGCCCCAAATTGACTGTGACCTCTGTGTGCTCTTAAGGGAAATTGTACTTTACTTTGTGTGTGTATTTATTATCCTTTCCCTATATGGACGCCCCTCACTGGTGTTAGTGGTGAGGATTGAGGCTGCTTGATTGCTGGGCCAGTGCACAGGCATCACAGTGGCACATTAGGCATACCAGACCATCAAATTACAGTTTCTTCTAATTTTTTCCATAATGCAGGCTTTAAGGGAAGCAGGTCTGGACTGGACAACTTCATCATGTATGCTTAACTTTGTAATGCAGAAGAGAAATGTTACATACAGCAGTACCATAAATAACTAAACCTACGGCAGCAGTTTATGAACTGTACATGACTGTGCAGCTTGCTAATGA
Organism: Protopterus annectens; assembly: GCF_019279795.1. Classification (NCBI taxonomy): domain Eukaryota; kingdom Metazoa; phylum Chordata; order Ceratodontiformes; family Protopteridae; genus Protopterus; species Protopterus annectens. Next base: position 1,608,565,501 of record NC_056739.1, read on the forward strand.
ACTTAAACGATTGTCATGTAACACGTTACTAAAATGAAATATGGATGTCACTTGCTTTCAGTTCAGCATTTCTATCAGTATCAAACTCCCTGCTAACCAGTTTGATTGTTCATTACTTGGAAATACATATATAGCAATGGATGTAGCTAGAACATGCAGGCTCATGATTTGTCACACAAAGGATCACACTTGTATTACATAGGCCACAGTGTTGCTGGCATGTTATCTCAAGTGAACAGCCCAAGAACAACAACATGTATCCCTACAATACCTCCCCTGTCAAAAATCAATATTATCTGTGTTTGTCTGCAAATTGAGACAAGAGCATTATAACAGATGGAGTGCATATCCTCCATGGTGGAATTGTATCTGTCAAAACTGGTGTTTTTGCACATATAATCAGAGCTCTCAACTTCATTGCTCATGAATCAGGGAGCCACACATATATTGAGGAACAAAGACCAAAAATCAGGGACAATTTTTAAACATTACTGTAATTGACTTAGTAAGTTAATAGAATAACAGATTTAATGTATATTGTCAGAAAAATGAAAGCCCGAAATTCTAATGTCTGGTATTACTAACTATAATCCTTATTGATTCTCCAGTGTTTTTATTCCCATCCATGCACTTTGCTGCGTGATTAATCACTTTAATATTTTCTGTAGTCGTTTTAATTACTATCTAAACTGTTTTACTGTTTTACTTATGACATTTTAGGGAGAAATGGTGTCACAGTTCCAAACCAGAGTGAAGACTGATAACACAAACAAAATACCAAGCAAATTAATTTCTGTAATAACAATGTTTGTATATAAAAAAAATGTCTTTATTTATTGCTGTCTCTTGCCTCATTAAAAGCCTGGGCAAGTCAAGTTGTTTATTAAAACTAAATTCATATACAGATATGAGAAACGTGTAAAATGTTTTTGTGTGCATCTTATATGATTCTGCACAACTTATTTAAACTGTTTTTTTTCTAGGTCTTTTTCCTTCCCATTTACGGCAGCCATCGTCCCTCTTGGTTCCAATTTTCCATGTCCCATTTGTTCCTTTTGGGTAATTGAGGCCATTACCCAGGTAGCTGGTAGGGTTATTGATTGCCCTAACCTCATTTCTCCTTGAAATAACTTCATAAGTGTAAACCTCATAACTCCAGCCAAATGACTCATGTATGCATGCATCTAATTCCAACTATTCTATAAGAGTATGCTGCTTGGAAGGGTGTATACATTTCTATCCGTAATGCTGCCTGTTACACTCACCTGCCCAGGATGCTAACAGTGCAGCAGGCTGGGCTGCTGCCTTCCTTCCAGGATAGACAAGCTGACATCAGACACTCAATGACCACCATCCCTGGCTGGTTCCTCCAGCATTGTGGCTGCTAATCAGTCCTACGCCAGCTGTTACCCAGTCAGTGCCTTATTGTCCTGTGTAATGGAGTTTCCTTTTCATTTTAGACTGTGTTTGAATGCTTATGTCTTTTATCTATTAAGTGATTTTCAGTCTAACAAGATCTGCATGCTTTCTCTTATTTTAATGTATTATTCTGTTGTCTACATTAAGTGATCTCTAGTGGAGATTTTAAATGCTGAAAGAGAATAATGCGTTGTTAGAGGTATTCTCTTGACATATTAAACATAATGAATCATGAAATGTTCACCCTTTTACCTGACTTTTTTTATTTATTTTCTTGTCATCACTCTTCAGTTGATTCCTGTCATATGGGTTTACATCCCTGTATACCTGACAGGTGGTCTTGACCAAGTGACACTTGTTTCATTCTGACTTGGTATTATGCTCCGTTTCCTGTCACAGAAATGACAGCACTTTTCTCGTTGATTTGCTTTTATCTATTACATCTAACCAGATGAATGGGCAGTATTTGGTTTTACGCAGTAGATACACACCAATAATGCTGCTTGACTATTCTTAGAACAAGTTAACCCTTTCATCTTGACACTGTTATTTTATAGCACTTGCTAAGGTTTTTTTTTTTTTTTTTAAATAAATGTTATAATAGAAAGACAGCCTAAGGAATTTGTTGAGTATTTTTAAAATGTATTACTGATTGTAATAACAGAAGTGATCAATGGAAACATCTTTGAAGAAATTCAAAAGCCTAATTTCAGTTCTTTGGAATGACAAAATTCTGTACCATTATAATATAAAACATATTTGTTTAATGCACCACTTCTTGCATGCTAAAATAAGAGAAATATGCAATTCTTTAAATTGTCATTACACTTTCCAGTAAGGTCAGTCTCCAGATAACGTTAAGAATATTGATATTTTGTCCCCACTCAAAAAATTCTGACTGTATAATGTCACCACAATTATCTCTCATGGCTGCAGCAGTCATAGACCCAGTTCAGCTCGTGTACCTGTGTATACATGATAGCTAAGTGGGCATACAAAAGATATATTTACTACACTGCTTCATAAATCATCTCTTCTCTCTTTATATCTCTGTCTATATATTTATTTATCTATCCATCTAGCTATATATTTATCTATTTAAATAGCTACCTTTTTTTCTCACACACACACACACACACACACACACACACACACACACACACACACACACACACACACACACACAAAGGGTTAACACCCCAATGGGTTATGTATGATTTTTAAAATTGGACATCATCTTTCAGAACATAACCACCCCTTAATTGTAACCCATATACTGCATCTTTCTGGAGAACATGCCATTGTAATACTGTAAAAATACTTGTCAAATGATCGCTTAAATAAAAAAAAGTATTTAGATGACCAGGCATTCCATAAAACAAATAGCCAACTGCATAACTTAATACAATAAAACTAAACAAAAGCAGCAAAGTAAAACTAAAATACATATATTTTAATTTAAATTTTGCTAGATCTTATTATAAAAAGAAATCAAACATTCATAGAGTGCTAGAGCTCTGACTGTGACCCAGATGACCTGAGTTTGATAATAGCTAGGCTTTCAAGGAACAAAGCAGGGGAGGGAGGACAAAGAGACCAGCTCCATCTCTCTTTTCCTCAGTAGGAGATGTGGACTTTTGCACATGACACAATACTGCCTGGTGGGAATTGTAGGCAAGCTCCCTAGTATCAGGTGGGAGGGTAGTGCTTCTGGTTCATGCAATGATGCACATGGCATCATTATAGGCTCGTCTCCAGTTAAGATTTCCTCCCACTAGTATTACAAAAAGGTGTTCCCTCCCAACTGTCATCCTTCAGCGGGTAGTGACCTATCTAGCAGGTACCAGTAAGTACATTCTCTTCCTATGGAAGGGGGAAATCTGTCAAAAGGGATATGGCAAGATCTCACCAGTCCCATCAGCAGGTTCAAGTGACTAATGGGGATGACCAATCTGAAGATGAGGCGAGAAGCTAAATATTTATTTAAAAAATATAACATTTAAAAAAAAATTATCACCATTCCTTGTGTGGCATGTGTTTGACTGTACCTTGGCATGCATATATTTATGTATCTGGACAGCCTTCATAGGAGACAGCTGAGAATTTTTTGGGGCCCTGATTTGTAAAAGGAATGGGTGTGCCTTTTAAAACTGCAATATTTGTTGTTGTATTTTTATCTAATTAACACATTGTAGGCAGTGAGAAGTACACTGCAGTTCTGGAGAACTGATGGTACTCATAGGGATGCCATAGTAACCATGGCAACATCATGGCAATGCAGTATTCAATGTGTGAAGGTTCAAGCTCCCTTAGTACTCCTGCCAAACTTCCAAACAAGCAGTTAAACTTTATGCAATTTAAGATTTTCCCACCAATGTGCCTGTGTACAGCAGCACTGCTAGGATGTAAATAAACTGTATGCTTGCAATGTGATACAGTCTTTTTCAGGTAGAGGTGTGGAGTTATTGAAAGGTGTCCAAACAAATTATACTGTAGACAATAGTAAAAATCCTTACATTTTCAATACCAAGTATTCATCAAAGACTGTGCTTCAAGGCAGAGAAGTCCTGCAGTATGTGTTGATCTTTTTCCAGTACATTCCAGTTCAGCTCCATAAGAAATGTAGAAGAACAAGAGCCAACTAAGCATTGTGCTAAGCCTAATGTGACAGGTAGGGGCCCTCAGGACCAGTGATGTAATTAACATCAGCAAGTGTATAGTCACTTATGTTATTGCTGCAGTTCAGTTATTAAGTGACAAACTGACAGGAGGCAGCAAAAAACACAAGAGGTACAGCAGAGTAACATGGTTTGCTCTAAGTTGCAGCAGACTGGTTCATAGGTTCATAGATGTTTATTAAACTAAGGACCACAAGGGCCTTTTTAAGCCTAGCCATGCATCCCAAATCTCTGACAAGTTCTGATCCCTTGATAAATGTAAGCATCGGTCAGGGAGATGAACCATTTACAGGTTACCTGTGTCCATTAGAGACTTAGGTGGCAAACCAGGGATGAATTTCCAGTTTACCATCCAATTGTCCAAGTTGCACTTGAATTGGGTTAGGGAGGAACTCTGCTTCATATGGATGGGGAACCTGTTCCATAGACAGGGTAGTGTCTGGGATACATACCTATCTCTCCACCAGGTCCTATTTATATCACAGGCGAGGTTTAAGCTTTAGAATGGGTAATTCTGGTGCTGTCTCTTTTGTGGATATGCAGGAGGTCCATCAGAGTGGGGTCTGACAATGTCCTGTATTGCTGTCATAAAGACATAGACACACTTGGTTTCAACTAAATATGACATAATAACACCGTTTTTATATAATACACTCATATATCGATAGACAGATATGCAAACACACACACTTACCCATCTCCTCCCCCCAAAAAATGCAAGGTATTCGTCTTCCCTTTAAACTCTAAATAGAGTTTCTGGATTGTGCAGTGTTACTGCTATGTTGATTTGTATAAACAAGGCATTGTCTGCCCCTATATAGTCTAAATAGACGTTCATGGATTGAACGATATTACTGCTATGTTGTTGACATGATAATTACCAGGTCTGACTCTTACCCCAAAAGCACTTAAAGCAGATCTTGAGTAAGTCATCTCCTGTTTTCTCATTATCTTTTGTAGTTAAATTCCTTTATTTCTTGTTTATGCCTCTTATCCTTGTAAACAGCCTGTGTTTTAGCATTAAGAAGGAGTGGCAGGGTGGCCTTATGAGGTAAAGTCTTATACTAGCTAACATTCTTCCTAAGCTTGTCTTAGGAGCATCAGTGCTTTTTTATTCTTAGACTATATACGTTGCAGTATGAAAGCCTAGTTCTTAATCTAATGTGCCTAATCCATGTAAAACGTCCCCGATTTTTTCATCCACTGTAATTAATAACTTCTATAGTGATGGTATTGATTATAATCCTTAGAATGCCATTTGTAAATGTTCTTCTGAGGGTTTTCTTTCTTTTCAGTTTGTTAATGATACAATGCATTCAGCCTTTGCGAGTCTTGCAGGTATTATAGAAAATCCAAAATTTCAAATGAAACAGCATTATCTTCACAGCAGAAACAGTAAACAACCATCTTGTTCTATCAATGATTTTCCACACAAAAAATGTATCTAAAAATATTTGCTGACATTGGAAAAAAAACATCTTCCAAAATGGTTCTAGTTGTATAAGGAAGGGACAAGGGCTATATAGATGCTACACAGTCATGGGCACAGCCAGGGATTTGTCATGTACACTGTAGCATATAATTTTTAAAAATAATTTACTTTGTACAGTGAGATATATAAACACTAACATAACTTTGTTATTTTTTTACTGAAAGTTTGGTTGAATATTTTTTTGGGGGGGACGGGCTTAAGCCTGCCATTTTGGGTGTGTTTTATTTATTTATTATTTTTTGGAGTATAAAAAAGGTTGTAATGGCAAACAACCTACACTGCCTGGGGATGGTGTAGATGGCGGGGGATCACCTGTAGGGGAAGGGAGCTACATTCTAGAAACTGCTGTACAGTTCCAAAAATCCTGGTTATTTCCCTGGATACAGATGTTTCAAGTAATTTTTCTCTGGTTTGCTGCATAGTATCTTAACTGCTATACTGTATTATATGTACACATATACAGCTTCCATCATCTTAAGTAAAAATGTTAAGGAACATTTAAATGCAGAAGGATTCAGCATGGAGGAGTGACTTTCATAGTACATTAAAACACCTAAACAAAACTTTGGTAAAACAGAATACTCTATGCAGCATATGATTATGTTGTCAACTCCATAGTACTTCACTGACTCTATTTATAAGAGACCAAATGCATGCTATAAATAAGATAATCTTGTCACACTTCAGGACCTGGAAAAGAGACTGAATAAAGTTAACTGAGTTGTCTTGTTTCATGCTGGCAGCTATCCCTAGTTTTACTAGTAACATGAAACAAAGTTATGGAGTAATATTCCTTTCATGTTACAACTATTCAAGAGTAGATAGCATTTTAAGAAACGACTCCAGCTCTATTTAAAGGTGTTCTGTCTCTGCTACTGCTTTCTTACCCCTATACAGTTTCATTCCCCTTCCACTCCTTTCTTCCAGTCAAATACATATACCTCTCTTCCAGTCTGTTATGTGCTAATTTAGCAATAACCCACAACTGGGTGTGGACATCACAGGATTAGCCCATGGCTGGCATGGTTTAATGAGGAGGGTCAAGCCATTGTAACTAAAAACAGCCAGTTGTGGGTTAATATTGTGATATCCACATTCAGGCATGGGTTACTGCTATTATATAATTACATTATTTAACAAAGAAATTGTTTACCTTTCTTAAATAATGTCTTTGTACAATGGTGCTGTAGTGTTCCTCAGCATTCGTCCATGTTTACTGATATACTGCACATGCGTATTGAACTTACATCCCCACACATGTACAGTACATCAGCGCTATGCAGGAAAAGTGATGGAGAAAGAATTTCCATTGCTGTTTTTTTAATGCTTTTAATGCAAAAAATAAATAGAAAGCCCAGTATAATGGGGGGGGGGGGGGGGTCACATAGGTTCAAAAATAGGAATCCACATTCTATTCTAGGTTTTGTATTAGTGTGCATTTTCTGAAGGATATGAAGTTTAAACCTCAAAAGTGTAACATTATTTAATGACTTCAATATGCAGTAGCTTGCCAGACTATATTTTTCATGAAGAAAAAAAGAAAACTATGAGACAAAAATCTGGACATTCTGAGAAAATCTGGACAGTTAATAGGTACGAGAGTCTGCAGTGACTTAAGCAGGGACATCGCAGAAGTAAAAGGACAATCAGGTATGTTTCTGTTTCTTTACTTTTTCAGAATGTACCTGATTTTTGTGTATTCTTCTGTTGTCTCTAAGCATATGCTAATAGAAAAGTCTGTTCACTCAATGGTACTTCAGCGGCTGGACTTTTTTTTTATTGCTATATGCTCAATTTACAATGGGCATGCTGATTGTGCTGTCCAATCAACATGCACATTTTTGAATGGCAATGACCAGTTATTGTATAATACCAAATAATGATGCACACATAACCAGTTGTAGGCATCAGCAAACAGTGCAGTTGCTGGGGGCTCTCTGGTCCTGGGGGGGCCCATAAACACAGCAAGTTATGTTCTTTTGATATTCTGTCACATGTTTGTCCAAACAACAAAAGGTAGTACAACAATGTTGTGCAGTTAATAAACCAGACGGGTACTAATAACTCATATGATGAAGAATCCTAAGGATCGGTACCACCTCTACCCCTTTAACATTCAAATGTCTCTGTTTGTAGTAACATTCTTTTGTCAAATTGCAGGCTTCATAATTTTACTATATGTTTTATCGCTGATATGGTGCCCTTTATTTTGTTAAATCCTGCTGGGGGGCATTCTTTCCACTAAAACTAATATCATAGCCAGCTTTCGGCACCCACAATACCTATGATTATGGGGAGATCCTAAATCATCTTTGACTGTTTGGGGGGCCCACAATAGCTGCTGCTGGTTTTGGGCAAAAAAAGGTCATTAATTTCTCATTTACATGCTTCATCCTAAACAGGGTTATGATATGACCCTGTCAGGATAAAACCTATAATCAGTGAATGAATATGAGTAAGGTAGAAATCAGCAGACCAGAGTGACCAATCTCAGTGCTTGCCTGGAATATTTTAAGTAGAGCAGATGCTTCTGATCTTCAGGGGTGGTCTTTTAGTTCCAGGAGTTATAAAAATATTGTCCAATCACTAGATACTTCTTTGCTCAAGAATTCAGGTTAAAGCCAAAATAATGGAAGGATTAAGGCTCAAAAATAGGAAATATTTTTAAATAGTGCTCTAATTCACTTAAGTTACTGGAATAGCACATTTTGTATCAGCATGCAATTTTTGGAAAATAATAAGTAAGATCCCTAATGTCTGTCATAACCGACTATTTGTAAACCTAAATAATTTGCCAAAATCAAGATGTTTTATATGAGACAGGGCAAACATATGAGACAAAATCAGGGACATTTTGTGAAATCAGGGACAGTGACATGTATGCATTACTCCTGATGACTGCTAACCAGTCACAGATCTATTGTGGCAGCCCTAATGTCACACAATGTATTATTTGCTGAAATTAGTATAAAACTAGTATTGTTATGGCTTATGGTTTTGTGTGTTTGTGAGGTGCAGTGTAAGAATAATAAGCAGGCTATAATTTCTTTCACTTTCAATTGCAAACATAAGCACTGCCATTATGCCTGTGTGTGTGTGTGTGGTGGGGGTTGCAATGTATTTAAGAGTAACAAGCTGACTGTAATCTCTTTCACTTACTATCACAGAACTAAAGGCACACACACACACACACACACACACACACACACACACACACACACACACACACACACACACACACACACACACACACACACGTGCACGCATGCACACACACACATACACACACAGACACACACACATTGGAAGTTTATCTTCAGGGAAACACAATAATGCTGGGCACATATATAACTCTTCTGGGTAGCAATAAAAAACAGTTAACAAGTAATTATCTTTCAAACATAAAGCATGAAGTATATCAATACATCACAGAACATTCAGACCTTTAGAACATGTAGGGGTCTAGTAGTCCCCACAATCCACACTGTGTAAATGAATTTTGACATTGTTTTAATGGAGGCCTCTGCTATCAACCATACATATTCTAAAATCATCCCTGCTCAGAGGTGTGTACAGAAGCTTGCTGTAGCTAGTGTGGAGGGCCGGGGATGGTGTGGCCATTATTTCTTCAATTTCCTCATAATCAAACCTCAGAGGTATGCATAGGTGGTCATTATAGTTTGTGTTGAGGCTTGTGACAGTATGGTCATTGTTTCTTTTTCTTTTCTCACAGACTTCAGAGGACTGCAAAGAATGTTATTATAGCTTGTATAGGGGCAGTATACTGTCTAGGAGTAACATATTGAAATACATTACTTTGATCATCATTTTTTCACTTTCCTCACAATTGCATATCACGCACATATACAGGTACTGAGGAGGCATGCTAAGTATATGTATGATACCAGTCACTTGAAATACATGACTGTTGCTATTTGAGCCTCTGCTTTCATTCCAAATTAATAAGAAAGGGATGCACAAACAGTGACTGTCTTTTTTTCCCCTTTTCGTTGGGGGGAGGAGTAAAGAGGGAGAGAGGCAGGCAGAATTTCCAGATGGGATTTCCTTATCTTGTCAAACATTTGTCTTGTTAACTTATTGTGAGCTCCTAATTTGTCAGCTTTGAACACAAAGCCCCGAACACAACTTAGGTGTTTCTTGAAACACAAAAATTAAGACTAATTTTTTTTTCTTACTCATGAGGTTTGCTCAGGCCACAACTTGATCAAGAAGTTGGGAAAATGCTATAGAATACACCTCAGGGCATCTCTAACCCTATGGCCAGGTAAAATGTGTTGATAAGCTGCAAGGAAAATGCACTTGAAAAACAATGCTGAATTTCTTTCCTTAATCATATTTTTTTCTCAAGTCATCACTGGATGAAAAGGTTGTAAATAATAAAATGTTCTACAGAGTATAGAGAAAGCTGTGGCGTCTTGAGAAAGCTTGACGATTAAGGCAAAAATATGATAAAACAAGTAAAGGTAATGTGCATGTTTGCTCTGGATGATTTGTGCTGGGGTAAAAGAGTAGGCAGGGGGCAGCCATGGAGCCCTTTGACTAAGGCATTATTTAACTTAAAACCAACTCTCTACACAAGGTTGTTATAATACATCATCATTGCAGCTAAATGTCAGTTACTGTGAATGTCCCTCTCTGAGCTTGACCAAAATAATGTGGTGTACAGGTCTGCCATAATGCAGGAGCATTGTAGCTACAGTTCAGTCTTTGTGTACTACACCTAAACCTTTGCAGCAGGAACTAAAAGGTTGCTAGGGATGGATGGAAGTGGCAGGGAGTGTTCAGGGGCCCCAGGCTTGATATTTACTGGGTGCCCCGAAAATGCTAACACCAGCCCTGACTGCACACCAGAATACATTCTGATGTAACAATTTTCCAACTTTAATAAAGATAAAATAATTTCTACACTGTAAAATGTATACCCTTCTCTCCTCCATGGTATCTCTTTTCCCTTAGGAGTACAGCTCTGCATATTATTCGCTTTACTCTCTAATATTTCTTATACCACTGCCTTTTTTATACTCTGACCAATCATGTAATCTCAGTTTTACCCTTATCTATACTAAATCATTTTATACTTTTTGTAGTAAATACTACATCATTTCAAAACACTTCTTCTCAAGTCCCACCTAACCTTACTCTTACTGCAATTGCCCTTACCTCCCATGTATTATTTGCTTCTTGTCCAATACTCCAGTTGCCCTTACCTCCCATGTATTCCTTGTCTCTTGTCCAGTTTATCTATTGCTGCAGATTGCATTCCACCTTTGTATATAACACTGAACCTGCACACATTTTTGCCATGCTATACCACCTTTAACCTATTCCTTGCCTTATTTATTCACGGATTTTTGATATGCCAGTTTTTTACTGTATCCTTTCTCTAACTCACTGATATTGCATATTTGTATGTATTTTAAAAACAGTAATCGGTAAGTTGCTTATATCAGTGTAAGTTGTATGTATATGCTGCAATTATTTCATCTGGAGCTTTTCTCCACAGGCCTCCATTAAAAAGCAATTTTATGCCCAGTCAGCATTTCCAGTAACTAAATGCAAAGAAAGGAAGAAAGAAAGAAATGTTTGTACAATATACATTCTAATAACAGTAATTTCTTATTTTAAATAGCTTGCAAGATACAAACTGGTCATTTGGGGGAAAAGGTGAATGAAAGCAAAAACTGAAATGTCCAAATGATTTGCATGTTATTTAGTTTTATGTTTACTTTAACAATTGAAAAGAAAATAAAAAATCCTGGACTTGTAGGTGAATATATTTATAGTTAGTTCTGTAACAGCATTGTATTGATGACTTTTTTTATGCTCTTCTTTGTTAAAGTAGCAATTTTTGCCATTATATGAAGTGAGACAACACTGTTCATGCTATCACGTTGTTTTGGTTAATAATTTTCAAGTGCAGTCATGCCACCCTAAGCACAAATTGCTATCCTAAACTGATAAGCAGTCTTTGGCAAATACAGCTACTCATGCATCAGTGCTGACACTGAGCTGCCCCTTGTGCCTTAATCCAGCAGTCTGAGCTCAGATTGCCAAGCCATTAGTGTCAAGTATGTATGTACACAGTTTTAACTTTCAACACATCAGCACAAGAGCAAGCACAGGAAGGGAGACAGAGAGAACGAAAGACAGGCAGACAGTGGGTAGAACGGAAATAAAAAGAGGCACTGTATGGGCATGTGCATGTGTGCGTGCGTGTGTGTGCATGTGTGTGTGTGTGTGTGTGTGTGTGTGTGTGTGTGTGTGTGTGTGTGTGTGTGTGTGTGTTTGTGTGTGTGTGTGTGTGTGTGTGTGTGTGTGTGTGTGTGTGTGTGTGTTTGCATGTTCATGCATGTAGGCTGAAGAGTGTAGAGCATTCGCAATTACATCAGGTCTATATAAATCATTAATGTGTTAACACTCATCTGAAAAGCAAAAAGGCGACATGAAAGTGAAAGGCATTTTGGATCAAGATGAAAGCAAATGTCACTCCAGTAGCTTCAAAAATCTGCTCTGCCCTTAGTCTTCTTATTAACTCTTCCAGAGCTGTGTGACATTGTTTTTTTTTCATATATACTAATAAGAATGTCAGAATTCATTGCATTATTTGTTTTTTGCTCCCACTACATAATATATAGCATTCCTCTATGAAAAATGATCAGCTTATTTTTGCTTTGCATATAGATCATAATTAATTACAGAATTGAATGCTTTCAAATAGATATAACACACTCAATCAAATTAAAAACAGCATGAACACAAATGGTTGATTAATGCAGATAGCAGCTGTATTATTTGGCATTCTTTTGACTAGTAATTTATTTTCTTTAACTTTTTTTCTAGCACTGTTTGAAATTAGGTTATAAACCTAGATTCAATGTCTGTTAAAAATGAATTTTTTAAACCTAGCCCAAAATCTTTCATAAAGCATAGAAGCTAAGACATAAAGCCAATCAATATAATTTGCTAAGTGCCTAGACGTGTTGGTATAGCCTGGGGCCATCATAGGGTGGTGTAATGTCTTCTAGCGTAGCCGTTGTTTGCATAATTCTCAAATGTGTGCTTGTCACGAAAGTGGGAGAAATGCCAAGCACTAGTTTCTACACAGGGAGGAATGACCGGACAAGAAAGCCATTTAAATGGTGAATTGCTTCTGCCTGCTGAGAACTAAACATAAGTAGTTGAATGGAAGTGTCATTTGGCAGGCAACTTTACATATATTGATGTACAGATAATAGAGGCAAAGCAAAAGAAAATCCTTTACTTCTACAAGGGCCTGAATGAGTGATAGTTAAGGGAATTAAAACTGTTTTAGTGAAATAAAATATATATTAAAGCTAGAATACTTAATTGTAAATATCTGTGAGTAAAACATGCTGAAAAATCCATTTGCTGCAGGCATCTGATACAACTGATAAATGGTGACAAAATGCAAGCTTTGGACACTAAGTGAGGATCCCTCGATCAAGGTGACAAGTCAAGCAACCACCATAATCAAGTATTGTTATAAAAAAATAAAGCACCAATGGTTTACCAGATGGAGTGATAGGAAATGCTAACACATTTTAAGGCATATGTAAGGAGTATGCAGTAGAAGGATATTTCAAAGGTTAAGGGTATTACAAAACCGTCTTTCAAATTTGACAGTTATCCAGATACTGAGCATTTTCTACAACAATAACTAGATTGGGCCTATTATTGATAATAAAATATGAGTTTCAGCAACCAAAGCAAATAACTTCCCATATCAGGATACTCATTCTATAGCAATGCTAGTAATTGTTGTAAAAATGGTTTATACCGATAGTACAGAAGAAATAAAGAATATAATGAATACTATTTTGTAGGACATCCAAGAGATAGAAACTGTTTGTTATGTAAACATCAATATAGCGGGTACAATAGCAAGGTCATGCTGAAGTGCAGACTGCTGAACATGATGGATGACCATGAGACTGGTTAAAGAGTAGCGATAAGGGAGCAGTTAATCCAATGTTTGCTATTCTCGTCTGCAAAACTTCAGTTAGTCAGACAGAAACTGGGAATATGTATAATTCTGCAGAGTACCATGATGAAACACTTAAAACTGGTGTTTTTAAGTAGGAGAGGATGAAGACAAGTTGTTGTGGAGCTTCGCTTGATCTTCATTGATACACAGAAGGTGTTCAAGTAAACTGAAGTGACAGGACCACTGGTAGCTGGCAATGGTAACTCAGCTCCATTCATATTAAAAGAGGAAAAAAATGAATTCACATATTGCACACCTATAAAAGCATCACTCACATAAATCAATAAATCCCATTTAGAATAACAAATAAAATGAGCATATTGAAAAGAAAAAGAAAATCTCAGCCAGAAAAAAAGTCAATGACATTTTTGGTAAAACAGATCCATATATAATAAGATACGATGCAAATAAAATTATTTGTACTAATAAACAAAATTAAACCATTAACTTGACAGATAGTGACATAACTATCATTGCAGTAATAAAACAGTATTACAGATTTACTAGCAATATTAAATAAAAGACAAAAACTTACCTCGGAATTTCAATATACAACCACCGATGAGAAATGCAGTTCTAAAAATAAAATTGAAAAATGTATATATGGCATGTACATAAAGTCCTGTTAACCAAATTATGCAAGTACCACATCCTAATTAAGTAAATGAGAAACAGTAATCCATAGTAAGCAAAATATAAAAAGGATAAATGGAATATATGAGAATCTGGTTGTGCAATAAAAAAATTATCCTGCACAGTTGGAACCGCGATCATGCTTTGTGACTTGTGGGTTCAACACTCATCAGAATATATGGTCCTTAAACCCACGTAACAAATAGTTAGTTTATCACACAAAAAACTCCAACATATGTGTGTGTGTGTGTGTGTGTGTGTGTGTGTGTGTGTGTGTGTGTGTGTGTGTGTGTGTGTGTGTGTGTTGTAGGGAGAGGGGCTGCAGTTATAGATCTAAGGACATTTAATTCTGGGTTCATTTCATTATTCCTGGAACTGAGACAATTTAAGTACAATTATGGGAAAATATATATTGTGTGAAATTGTAGTATCTTGGAGAATTGTGTCTTCTCTGAGAAATATCAGAGAAATATATATATATATATTTATATATCGATAGGCGCAGGCACTTCAAACAAATTTTTACTCCTAGCAAGCCTAGTTAGAGCCATACCCATTACCAGACTGTGTTAAATGTGTTGCCTCTTTATGTAGGACAAAGTTAAGTTACTGGAAGCTGTTTATACTATTATACTGCAAACATTTCTGGTACTCACTAATATATAATATTCTGTTCTCTTCGGAATTTAAAAAGGAAAAGAAGCACTTAATATTTTATTACTCATTAGGATTAAAAAAGAGACATCCAACAAACCATATACTGTACAGACAAGTTTTCTATCCCTAATTTTCTACACTCTTGGACTAAATTTGAAGGACAACCAGCTTGTCTTCCCTGAGTTGCCAGCAGAGCTCTCAACTTTTATCAACAGAGTTTGGAACAAAGTTAAAAATAACTAAAGAAAAGGCTAGGGACACATTTTAAATGTTGGCACTATTATCTTAGAAATTCTCAAAATGATTTTAATTTTTAGGAGGAATGAAACAAAACTTTGAGAAACATCGGGAGGGGGGGGTCCCTACAAAATAGGGACAGTTGACAGATCTGGTTGCCAGCCTCATTGCACTTCATATACTCAAGCAGTGTAGTAGCTGCCTGATAGCCACAGATAATGAAGTATTACTTACCCCATCACAAACTACCAGTGAGGAATGCAAATACTTAACTAAGATGGAGGCATTACTCTCACAAAAAAGCATGTGGTCCTGAGCAATACACACCTCCATATCAGTCCACACAAATGCATGGAAAATTATCATATGGTGAGACTATGAAAAAGTCATTGCCTAAGTCTTCAAGATTTAACAAGACTAGGTTTCAACAGAAATTAAAACCTACAATACATACTTCCACATCCATAACCAAGAATCACCAGGGAAAACACCCCAAACCAAGTATGGTTTAACTCTCTGTTAACAAAAATTGTACTGGGGATTGATGACTCCAAAATAAGGCTCACAGACTCTATATTACAAGGCTGGAGAAAAATAGGGTGATGGAGAGTTGCCTTTCAGGTACCAATATCTATGATATCTCAAGGGCCCTCAAGACCCTCAAAATGAACAGTTAGGATGATAACATGATGGTGGTCCATCATGAGCAAATGCTCAGTGCAAACAAAACACTATGGTAAATGAAGAGAGACATTTCAAAGCCCTCTGTGCATATCACAAATGCAAGAAAGACTCTGGTATTGAACAGAATCATACCTTTAACAGAAATGATGCCAAGTTACAAGGAAAAGATGACTGATGAATAACTGGTGACATTCAAGGGAGATTCAGAATATGGCATCAAGGGATGAACTGCTGAGCAGTCCTACTTTGTTTACCAAGGATATTCTTTACCTCTAATTCCAGGACTTTCACATACTGGCATTTTGTAGGCACAGTCTACCTCATGGATCTTCCAACCTAAAAAACATAAAAAAGTATTATAAAACATGAGTGTAGGGCTGCTCAAAGCTTGGAGTTTAAATAACAAATTGTCTGACCTTTAGCTCTCCTACATTTGGAGGAGATTCATGTGTACATTATTACTGAAACCTGGTTTAAAAATGCAGAAAGCTCTGCTCTCTATACCAGTGTTTTGAACCAACCATGCCTTTAGACCCAATTGGAACTGTGGTGAAGTATCCATATTTGTTAAAGACCACATTACCTGAAGGCAAATTCTCAGAGACCCACAAACTAAACTTACTGAGAATCCACTCACTCCAAATAAAACAAATGATGAGATCATGTCTTGTGACAGATTGCTCTTGATGACCCCCTATAAACTATGTCCATTTCTTAAATATGTTGGATGAACTTCAAATATACAAAAACACCATCATCATTGGTGACTTTAACTACTCTTCAGTAAGCTGGGAGACCAATAAAGTATTCTCAGCCCTAAAGTTCCTTGATTTCATATACAAAAATTCCCTGGATCAAATATCCAAGCACCCAACAGAAAAAAAAATGTTCTGGTCTTTACAAATATAGCATCTATATGCACTCTCCCACTGTTATACCCTTCCCCTGTCAAATCTGACCACAAATTGAGTACCTTCTCTTTAAAAATCCCTAAGCCAGAGGATACAAATATCATGGTATCCATAAACTTCCAATATACAAACTCCTTTCCATTCCATTATAAAGTCTCTCTGCTAAAGTATAAGTGCATTCCTGAAAATCTTGATGAGGCTAGTAATTATACAAATAAATTCTACACTCACCTATAAAACTGTATGTATCTATCAGTCTCTACCAAAACTAAACAAAATGGAAAGGGCAGAATATATAGTAAAACTAAAGACCCACACATCAAGGTCAACATCAAAAGCTTATCCAAGGTACGAAAATATGCCATGAGGAAATCAAAAGCATCCCATGAAGACAAGCTGGCATCAGAAGCTAAGGTTAGTTACAAATCCTACTTTTCTTATAACAGGAGGTTATGAAATAACACTTGTCAGTGCTTTGAGCTTATTTATAATGGCACTATTTACTCTGGTCCAGTGGAAATGGAAAATATATTAACAAAATAACCCAGTGCAGATTTTCAGCCCAGAGACATCCTTACAAAGTCCACATATATCTAAGGATCTCAAGCCTCCTATCATCATAAAATAACATTTGTTAAAAGTACTCTCCAAAACAAAAAATACATCCTCTGTGAGAGCTGATAACATAACAGGCTGTCTGCTGAACAGCACTAAACATATTTTGGTGGACCCATGTCTACAACAATTTAACTTAACCTTGCCCACTGGCTTTTCCCCTGAGGTTTAGCACACATAAGTTGTTATGCCTTATCACAAAACTGCCCTCACCATGGATCCCAGAAATTACAGGGCCATCAGCCTAACAATTCTTATCTGCAAGGCCATGAAATGGGTCATAGCAGACCTGATCAACTATGATATCCTAAATGTTATAACACTTTAATAAGACTTTACTCCACCAGTCTGGCTTTACTAAAGCTATATCCTTTCTAATTAATATGGTAATTATTTTGAGAGGGTAACACTAGCCATGGACAGTGGTTATGCTGTCCATATAGCATACCTTGACCTTGTCAAGGCATTTGCTACCATACCAAAGGCCAGCACTACCAACAAATTAAATATGCTCCAAACAGATCACTGTGTAGTTAGATGGATATCTAATTGGCAGAGGGACAGAGCCCACATTGCAACAATGCCAGGTACATCCTCAGGCACCTTGAAAGTAACCAGTGGTGTAGCACAGAGATCCATAATAGCAATTCTGCTATTTGGCATATACATATGTAGTTCAATGGATAACTTATTGGCTGAGGGACAGAACCCACACTACAACAATGCCAGGTACATTTTCAGGCAGCGTAAAAGTAACCAGTGGTGTAACACAGAGATTAATGCCAGAAACTCTGCTACTTGGTATGTACATCTCTGATCTCTAAATGAAAACCAGGGAGGTCTGGTTAGATATCTTTGTAGATTATTGTAAACTAGGTGCTATAATGAAATCTCCTAATATGCACAAACTACAAAGGGAACTAATACGTTAATATTTTGTGCTCTGGAAATGTGCTAAAACCAAATGCTAAAAATGCAATATTATTGCATTTGGTAAACAAACCCACTGTCCATCTTATAGTATAGCAAACACCCCACTCCAAAACAAAGATGTTATGAGAGACCTTGGACTATGCTTACATAATACATTATCATTGAATCATCCTGTTGCAATAATGGTCAGGAAATCATTCAACTTGTTAGGGCTGAAACTAAGGGTACTTCCTCTAGAGTCAAAGAAATCTTGCTCATTTGTACTCTTCACCAATCAGGCCCACCATGCAATATAAAACCCCCTTTGGGATGTATCTTACTAAAAATGCCAAGCAGCTGGAAAGAGCCAAAAGGTTCCTGACAAAAGAGACCATGAACTTAAACCTGAACTAGTAAGAAAAGCTGGAAGCCTTATTTTTGTATTCAGTGTCCTACAGACTCAAAAACAAATGAAACAGATTCCAAACTGGCCATAATCTTTTATTATAAAATGTAAGCACTTTAAGGTTAAAAAACACTTCATCAGACAAGCTTTGCCTAACCATGACCGTCTTTAAATACTAAAACAATTTTATAAACAACCCGTTACTTTCTATTCTTGACCCGCCTTTTCTTTAGGGCTGGTTTTAAAGGCACAGAGCTAAATAGATCTGTGCCTTTAATACCATCCCTAAAGAAACTAAATAGTTCTGTGCCTTTAAAACCAGCCCTAAAGAAAAGGTGGGTCAAGTGTAGAAAGTGACTGGTTGTTTTTAAAATTGTTTCAGTATTTAAAGACTGTCATGGTTATGTGAAGTTTGTTTGATGAAGAGTTTTTTAACCTGAAAGCGCTTATGTTTTATAATAAAAGATTATGGCCAGTTTGGACTCTGTTTTGTTTGTTTTTGGATCGGTTCTAACAAGAGGTTTGAGAGGAGTCCTTAAGAGAAGTTAAGACTCTTGTGTTTTGTCCTACAGACTCCTGAAGAGTGATCTGTGTCTCCGAGGCGGTTAGATATGCAGCAGACCAAGCCGTTTTTTTTCCCCAAAAGCCAACTAGGCCAGTGAAGACTAGGAGAAGAGATCTGAACCTTCTTCAGAAAATAAACAAATCATTGTGGAGAGATGGATTTGACATGCAATGACTAGCACTTCTATGGAACGATGAAGGAAAGTGACACATTATCTTCCTTTAAGGAGGAACTAGACATTTGGATGGGTAATCATAAATTCACACCTAGTATGACTGGCCTATAGCTTTGTGAAAAAGGGGGTAAGGTCTATGGGTGGGTATTGGCAAGGCGTAAATGGTCAGATGGACCAGTTGCCTTGTATATTCTGAGTCTATAATTCTATGAAACCCGTGTAAACTTACTCCACTGTCACACAACAATCTGAAAAGTTTGTCTCATACAAACAGCAAATCGACTGTGCCTAAGACTTTGTCCTTCTACATATAATAACAGTTGATTTCAGCTAAACATTTTTAATTTTACGAAATAAGTTTCAGGATGAGTGACAGACTTACAAGTTGTGAATCACATTTCCTAACCCAGAAGACAAGATATTTCATTTACCACAAAAAATCAGATTCTCGTGTAATTAATTATTTATTAATAATTTTCTTAGCATTTGTTTAGTGGAAAAGACTGACTGGTTCATGACAAGCCTCTTTCAGAGAAGGCCCATGGAGAAAATGTTCACAGTTAATGCATCTTACAAGACATTATACAATACAATACAATAAAATACAATATGATACAAGGCAAAACAGCAAATGTTAATTATCTCATACAAGAAAAAACAGAATAGATAGATCCTAGAAATCATTATATTTCACAAAGTTACATTTCAGTTTTATTCCAGCAATGGTAAGCTATTGGGTCTTCAGATGAAAGCCCAGAAGACTTTTACAAGACCAGTGACCCGGGGTGGGGGGCTTTCTAAGCCTAGCCACCCCCCCCCCCAAAAAAAATGATGTCCTGTATCCAAATAGGACATTAAATGTCAGGCATGTATAAGCTACATCTGTCCCTAGGGAAATAGAGTTCAAGCTTGGTGTAAATTTCCTGCTCCCAAAGCACTGGTCTAGGTTGTTTTTAAACTGAGTAATAGACAAATTCAGCTTCACATGGATGGAAAGCCTGTTCCATAGGAGGGTCAGTCTCTGGGACACAAATCTGTCTCTCCAGCATGTTCTGTTTAAGTCACTGACATTTGCTATTTGAATTTCATTGCATGAAACTGGTATGTACTTAGAACTGTCTCACAAAATATTAGGCATTTTGTTTGAATAGTCCAAAGTGTTCATGAGGAACCCCCCCCCCCCCCGGTCTGGTTTCATTATATGAATGGAGCCATCACCCCTCAGTTTATTCAATAAATCACATTCATCTTGTTTCAAATTGTGATTGATATACCAGTATTATATCCCAACTTTGTAAATATCTCATCTACACAGGTGTTCAAATAGATTCAGGAGAGGGGAACAGGGGGCATTACAGGTGCTCCTTTTCTTAAGTACATTGACTTGCTTCACATAGTGGTCACCAAACAAAATAGATAAATTCAGTTTCCTAACAAAGAGTTTTAATTCCAAGAGGCAGTCAGCTGTGTTCAGTCTCATATATGGAACATATGTGAAGCCTCTTTCAAATGACCTGAAATGTGTATAAGAAATGGTCTCATGTTAATAGTTAAATAACTTGAACCCTTGGTAATTTACCACCTGGGGCTCCACAGATGGTAGTGGAACATTTATGACTTTTTGGAGCATCCCCTCCCACAATCTTTTGGAGCCTTCTGCTTCTTCTTCCTTATTGAGGGTAATCTAGGGCTGTTGTGGTCGACTGTTGGACCTGTTGAAATCCTGAGATGGGAGGTCATGTAGTGGGGTAAAATACTCAGGTTCATGAAAGAAAGGTGCACTGTTGATAGAATATTCATCATGAACTATTGCCTCGCTCCTATGACACAAATCTACCTCTGGAGCACCCCTTTCAAAACTATGGCTTTCCTCAAACCTGGGCAAGATAAGCAGTGTTAGTCTGATAGGCCTTTGTGTCTCTTTCTAACTTTCTGATCATGATGGACTCCATCTGTGGATCCACAGAGACAAAGGCTTTGTAATAACTGTCCAACTATGTTCAAATAATAAACAATAAATGTTTCTTAAAGTCTGAATCTAAACAGTTAATTTGCAGATTTAATAGCTCCTCCTTTTACTATTTTTTTACCAAAATTTTCAACAGTTCCAGACCATGTCTGTTAAACATGTCAGCTAACTCCTTGTATAAACATGTACCATAACTGACACCATTCAGGAACGTCCACATACAAAGCCCTTGTGGAATAAACCCCTTGGCCACACACAGTTCCAAACACATATTATCAATTTGTAGTTTCTCAAACTCTAATAAAAGCTTTTGAAAAGAGGAAATTTGATTTGATTGAACAGTGTTCCTCTTTCATTGTTTAAATAAACCATGTACGGCTCTTGGAAAGGAAGACAATTGTCTAACCAGTCATTTAGATTAATAACATAAATTTGTCTATTATCTACACAATTCATTTCTCTAAAATCACTGTAAACCCCACAATCAAGATTCAAGACTAAAGGCTGTGCAATGTGCACCACACCTACATTTCTCATATACATTGTATTGCAAAATCCAAGGTTTTCACCTCTAGCATTTTTTGTCTGCCTAGCTGTGATTGACTTATTTGTCCGCATACCATTAGTTGATGGTTTAGATAGTTTTTCTGAGGCCATGCTTAGATGTTACAACATTTCTGCAGTTGAATGCACTATTTTAATGAATTTCATAGAATTTATGTTTGAAAACAATTTTATATACTTTGACGGAGAAACTTATAAGCAGGTGAAGGGAGTGATGATGGGTGAAAGATCTGCTCCTTTGTATGGCAATATTGCTATTTGGTCATGGGAAGAATAATATGTGTTGAATTCTAAATTTAGGCACAGCTGGCCTATGCATATGATATACCAAGACAATATTTTTATACTGTAGAAGAATTCTTGTTCAAAGCTGGATAAATTCATTG
This sequence comes from Protopterus annectens, assembly GCF_019279795.1. Taxonomy (NCBI): domain Eukaryota; kingdom Metazoa; phylum Chordata; order Ceratodontiformes; family Protopteridae; genus Protopterus; species Protopterus annectens. Next base: position 1,608,587,830 of record NC_056739.1, read on the forward strand.
ATTATATAAATGCCAGTACTAGTTATTTAAAGTGCACACACACACACACACAGTTTTTGATAATTGCTGTAATTATTTAGATGTCAGATTATATAAGGAAAATTATCGTTTTCATTCTAGGATATAAAGAAAACATACTTTTACAAATTCTTATTTTCATTTTCACGGTTGTCACCTATCATTTCAAAAGAGATCATTAGTAAAAGGACAATATGTTTGGATTTCTAGAATGATCACAGATGAAAGAGTGTTTATATATGAATGCCATTAATTTGGCAGATATGTTTAGGGTCAGGGATTACCCAAATTAATTTATTAAAGAGATTCAAGACAAAATCATTAGGTTAAGGCATGTGTGATTTAATCACATTTTGGGTCAGACTATGACTGCCAAAGACAGTCCCACAAGTTATGTGTACACTAAAAGTTTGGTTTTGGGATAACACCCTTTAAACTATCAAGTAAGGAAAATAGTTTCCAGGTATTGATCAGTAATGTACACTGAAGGGACTGCCCCAACGTTTGTAGAATTGTCTCCAAACTTTGTATTTAAAAGTGGAAAAAATTAAAAAAGAACAATTTTGAAACCCCTCAACCTTGTAAAATATGCAAAGAGGAGGCATGGCAAATGTGGGTGATGTAGGCAATGCCCCTATATTTTGGAAAGACAGTTGCACTAGGTGAAACAAATATTAAGTAGGTTTAGTTGATTCTGGTAATTGCCATACGTCAGGAGTCATATATATTGCTATTTATGTCCCCTGTCGAGCATTTTATTTATTTATTCATTTTACATTTGTTGACTAGGATAGTCTGACTGGATACATGTCCATTTTCAGCAGAGGCCCAGGGAGAAAAGCTCCAAGGAAAACAATGAAGATTACAAGGTAACAATTAAGATTACAGATACAGTGGTTACATGCTTTAACAAGTTGTACAAATTCCAAAGTTTAAAGATGATAAGAATAATAATACGTTTTTCTATAGGAAAAACTGAAAAGTCTTTAAACAGATACATCTATAAGCATAAATATGATATATATATATATTTATATATATATATATATATATATATATATATATATATATATATATATACATATATATAGCGAGAGAGAGAGTGAACACAAATAATGTCTTGTACAAGAATACAACATCGAACCCCAGAGGTGGCCCATGGGAAACTGTACATGAAAAGAGGGAACTGATGTGGTAACCCCAGTTGGACTCACAAGAACCTCCTGATCTTAATGAACATGTCTGCATTGCTAGTGTTCTGAAACTTAGAGCTATGGAGCTTTAAAATGTTCAAGAACCTATTGTGATTGCTTTGATTAGGTAGGAAATAATTATACTAATTAACTATTTATTTATTTATTTACATTTGTTGACCGGGAGTGTCCGACTGGACATAGGTCCATTTTCAGTGGAGGCCCGGGGAGAAAAGCACCACAGTTAAAATATACAGACAGTAGTTACATTGGATTTACATAGCGGTTAACAATTTGATTCACATAGCAATTAATTACAAGCATAGTTACAAACTAACATCCCATTAATTTGAGAATAGGTTTTAGATACTTAAAACAGAATGTGTTTAAATATTTTTATATTCATAATATTTTATATTCTACATTATATCAAACCTCATGTCAAAAAATATTTTGTGTTTAATTTGGGAGTTAAAATATAATGAAATGTATTTTTATTGTCAGATAATATTTTAAAATTTTAAAGAATTATAGTCTTTGTCATGATGATGGTCATATTCATTATTTATTGTTTTATTGTTTTATTTAATAAGGAATCACAGCTTTGGTAATGTCGTAAAAAACTTTCATTGTTTTATGACAGTTTAAGCTTTAAGGCACTCCATGGCATCATTAATAGTGATTTTAAAAGGAAGTGATGCTATTGTATTTGTAAGTTTTGAATAAGTCCATGAGATATTAATGGACAAAACCACTAAACTATTTTATAAATAAAGATTTTGTTCTGTTTTGCAGTCTGGACATTTGTAGACAGTGTGTTTCTTCATTAATAGTTTACTCTGTCATATACCGCTTTGTCTCTTAATGATACAGTATATCAAGACGGTTACATTGGGGACTGTGCAAACACTACAACATACAGGTAACCGAGAAGCACTGGACACTTGAACCACAAAGAAGTTCTGAATGGGATTATCCAATGCCAACAGTCAACAAAGTGTGTATTTATCTCTCTCTCTCTTTATATATATATATATATATATATATATATATATCTATATATATATATATATATGCAGTTCAATATACCACTGTGGAGCCTAGCCTAATTTTCCAGCTATCCCACATCACTGTTCATATATATGATATATATATATATATATATATATATATATATATATATATATATATATATATATATATGAAAGCAGTTCAAGATACCACTGTGGAGGCTAGCCTAATTTTTTAAGTAACCTCTTCAGAGTCACAAGGTAAGCAATTGGAGGCTAAAGGACTCAAACCATGTAGGACAGAGAGTAGCTCTTTAACAGTTCATAGCCTTAGTCCTCTGTGCTAATTGTCAGTTATCAGTTTGTTATTATGGCAGGCAAACTTCTTGAAGGCCAGTAGCTTGTACTTGGCAGTGAAACAAATGAAGTTATAATTAGCATCACAGTTAACAATATCTTGTGTTCTATTGCTGTTATTTCTGAAGTGATAGAAACAATTCCTTTGTCTGCTTGCTTCACATGTTACAAATGTAAACACATTAGACACAGTACTTATTTTCCCTTTCTCCCTCCATTTTTTCCTTCATTTTCTATCTCCACTATTTTGGATGAGCATCGTGAGTAATGCTTTCCACTCTGTACTTTTGTATCTGACTCTCACTTTTTTCCACCATTTTTCCACCTATACATTCAGTATGTCACTTCTTATAACATCAAAAAACCTGAAAAAAAAACTGAAAGGTTGCCCAGTATCAGGGCAAATATTAAAATGGTAAACTCTCCACACTTTGTTTTTTTGAACCAAATATAGCTGCAGAAAATTAATAAATACACATACAGTCTAAACCTGTTTCAAAGCCCCTTTACATATTTGTACACATTGATGCACCTAATCTGTATTCACACGCATCAAGATGCATAAAATGTTTTAAAACAATAAACAGGAATGTTAAGGGAGGTAGACTTAAATGAAGTTAAGTTTAAAATGCTTAGAAAAAATATCAGTGTTAACTTTTTGAGGTTCTACCTAAACATTCATCATGTAAACCTTGTAGATGCTCAACTATCAACTGGGCAATAAACAATGTTCTTGGGTTATTGTACAGTGTGCTGTTATACTGAAAGTTATTTAAAGTCTAAAGATAATATTCATTCAGAATTGCACATCTAACAAAAGAGGACAGATACATTTTGAATTGCTCATGGTACATCATACAATAATTGCACACAGGACTCTGGCTAGACAATATTATACAGAAGTTGTGTCAAAGACCATAGACAAAACATCACATAAAACAGATACACTGAGTGGAAAACAGAAGTTACATTATAGAACAGTGCACCAACATGCAGTCTGACCTCCTAAAATATAGGAGGGGATTCAGTAATCCTCTGTGTAAGACGAACAAACTCCTATTTGGAGACTACCTTCTAACAGTATGACGTCAGCAGGTCATGCATATGCATAAGGGCATGCCGACTCAACTCCGAGGCTAACACGGAGTATGTAGGAGTGCAGGGGGCATGTCAGACTGCCGAGCAGTCCAAATATCGATGCCCCTGCAAGTGCCTAAATCTGCAAATGTCAGCAGATATGAGCGAGTCCGCTCTAATGTGTATACCCCCAACACTACACTCCCCCACATCCAAAAGCCCTGTACAAATGAAATAAAATGTAAAACAATTTTTTTTTTTATTATTCACGATATAGCTGCCTGTATTTGTGCGTGTGTGCGTGGGTGTGCCCATTGCTTAGCTACAGTTAGCAGTTTAGACATCAAAGAGGATAATAAACCACTTATGTGAAAATTAAGCCAAATAGCAATAGTGTAGTGGTAGAGTCTTCGCACAAAGAGGAAGCATCCCCAATTCGATTCCCACCACTCCCCTTTCCATTTTCTGTAGAAAATCTGTGCATAAAAATAATTCCTGACCTTTACCTTTTAAATTATATAAAAATGCATTGAAATGGCCTATGTAGTAGTGAACGATATTTTAAATATATATAAGAAGGTGAAACGGTCATGCATACTAATGAATGCATAAGTAACCTATCTTAAGCAATGTGAAGCACTGCTAAGCAAAGTTTACAAGTATTAAGCACATTTAAGAATAATTGCCCATAGCTAAGCACTGGTTTAACTAGTGCAATAGCTTTGCGTGGAGTTGTGCATCACGCCAACTAGTGCAAACCAAACATGTTTGTGCGAAGCTGCGCACTGCGCTAACTAGCACCACGTTGGGCAACGTCGGTAAACGTTGGGCAAAGTTGAGCAAAGTCGGCTAAACACAGCCACACCTCCTACCAGTCAGGCCAGTAGTAAAATAAAAAAGCAATGACAGGTCTCGAACCCGGGATAGTGTGCACCATAATCACAGTACTGATCAACTAAGGCATGACAGCATTTGATGTTCATGGACTGTCAACACACATATACATATTAATCAAAGTTTACCCAGTGCTAAGCAGGTGTGCACTCAGCTGAGAACTTTCAAATCCGGCCAGTCACAAATAAGTGCAGGAAATGAGGCATATCTAAGCTCCGCAGGCAGGAATACTCGCCATAACTGGTTCTAGCTCCCATCTGCAGGCAGCAATGGCTGGCGTCGGAGAGGGCTCGTTGGCTCCTCTTCCATCATCATGATGCTAGACTCCTGCAGGGCCAGTTCCAGGGCATGGAATACAAAGCGGAAGCCTGGAACCGTCTCGCACATGAACTCATCAGTGCCACAGGCATCCCTCGGACTGGTGAGCAGGTTAGACATCACCATGCAGACCTGAAGAGATGCAAGCAGGACATCCTGAACCAATGGATACAGGAGGCCCGTGGGATGCAAAATGCCCTACTACTGTGTAGGTAGCCCTAGACTGAAGTATGTAAAAATTGCTAGTGTAGACGATAGTATGGATAGGTATATGTCTCAATATCACTTCATTTACTTCACAGCTGCAGGTATCCGTGCTGCGAATCAGCAAGCCTATGCAGATAGGCTGCGAAGGCTGCGCCACCAGGCAGGTTAGTAATTTTTTCTGCATGTACTGTTATATAAAATAAGTGAGAGAGCCTGACTAAAAGTGTCATAGCCCAATAATAAAGGTATAATAAGGCTTGAATAACCTCTCTGCATGTACTGTTATGTAAAATAAGTGAAAGAGCCTGAAAAAGAGTGTTGTAAACCATTAATAAAGGTATAATAAGTCCTGAATTATTTCTCTGCATGTATTGTTATATAGAATAAGTGAGAGAGCCTGAAAAAGAGTGTTATAAACTGTAAATGAATGCATAATACATCTTTAATAAGATGTCTGCATGCACTGTAATAAAAAATAAATGAGAGAGCCGCTAGAAAAGTGTGTAATGTAATTAATAAAGGTATAACTCCTGTAGTGTGTCCGTGTCACTTTCTTTGAAATGTTGATGTACTCTTGCAGTATAGAAATAGTAGTGTTGCATTAAGCGCTGTCAACCCACACTTGGGTAGGCCCATAGAAAGAGGACGAAGGGAGTGCCAGTATCTCTTAAGCATATATACAGTCCTCAACTGTAGTTTCAAGGCTGGCATGTATAGGTAAATCTGGCACATGAGTAGCTTGTTATTGTGTTCACCGGAAATGTCAGTGTGCTGCTAGAAATGTAGGGGGCTGTTAAAATAACTGATAATGTCACCTGAACACATCCAGATATGTAGACATATGAATATAAATAAAATATATAAATACGTAGCAGTAACATCTGTATCCTGGACAGTTTGTATATTAGATACAGGTCAGGTACATAAGGAACTAGCAAAACACATCCCACAACGTAATGGACATTGCCTAGTGTAATAATACATGTAGGGGATATATACCTGTAGTCAATAGGAATGTAGTGTAAACTATAAGTTCATATAAGTTGTTAATGGAGGTATCTTTTTACACCCTACTGTATGTGCATAAACAATGCAATTCCACACCTCAATGGGTATGTGTAATCTCAAAACATTTGTTGGGACATATGTCCTATTTTTTTATAAATATCTGCATTTACTTTGACGCATGTGCCCTGTTCAAACACCACAATCTTGGTGGCCTGTTGACACCAATCATTCCTGCATGCTGTTGGAATGTCCACTGTCGTTCTATATATGCATGTGTTATGCTTGCTGTTCAACTGTTGGAACTCTGGTGTGTTGGGTTAATGGGAATATTACTGCATGCTGTTACAACTAATTTGGAATGCTGTTGGCTATATTGTCATTAAATTCACCTAAACACAGAATGTATGGGAAGGCCGGTCCCTGCGGACCCACCTGTCCCACCTCAGCTGGTGATGGCACCTGGCACCAGCAGGTCCGGTACCCAGCCCGGGACCTCCTCCTCCATTGGCCCTGTGACACCTTCGGGTGGAAGCGCTGCAGGTGATGGGGCTCGTCCAACCATGCAAGTGTGGCCAGAGGAGGGCCACCTATCACTCTCCAAATGGTCCGGGCTGTGGTGCGTAGGGAGATCCAGCATTCAGTCGCTGATCCCCTATGCCAGCTCGAGGCAAGAGTGGCGTGACTCACGCATGAGCCTGCCCTTCCTACGCAGCCCCCAGCACAGCCACCCTCCAGGCTGTGAAGGTGCAGTGGTGACTACCCATGGGTGGGAATCTCAGTTCCACTGTTGCCATCTGTGGGCTCATGGGCTTGCGATTTCCAAACATCCTTCCCTGTCAGTGGTGTTCACCCACCCCATGTATCATATTCCACCCCTGTATGTGTCTTGTTTGTCTTGTCTGTTTACCTCCCCAACCTACCTCCCAAAACATACCTACTTCCCCTACCCCACTTTCCACTCTCACCTGAAAAAAAAAAAAAGGGCAATCTGCTCCTACACAAAAATTACGCCCCACACATAGCTGCCCATTTTGCACAAATGTCCGCTGGACACAGAAACTGAAATGTAATTGGAAGTACAACATACTTCGTTGTCCTCACCCCTCTCTCAGTGGTGGAACATTTCAAATTTCCCTCCAAATTATTAGTATATGCACAGCTGTTGCTGTTAAAGAAATGGGCAGCTATGGACCTTCCTTACACCCGTCCTGCACATCCCGAGCTGTTTTCCCTACTGTCTTTCCCTCTTTGTGCCCCTTTTTCACCACTTTCCTATCGCCTCATTTTCTTTTCTTTCAAAGAAATGAGCGCGGGGGTTAGTGGGAGTAAGCACTTTTAAGCAGTAGTAAGCGGGTTTGTGCGAGTGTGCGCATGTAAGCACTTAGCTAAGTATTGCTAAGCATTGTGAAAACCTGCTTACAACTGCTTAAAAGTGCCTCAGTCACCCTGCATATGAGGGGCCTTGTTCTGCTCAGCAGCAAAATAAAACACCACTGTCAGTCTCGAACCCTGGACCTTGGACACACTAAACTGCATGAAGTACCACTAGTAGATATACAGCAGGTTGTTGCTGAAATATATATATCATGCATCAGAATGTGTGAATGTAAAGGAAAGATTGGAGTGCCATAACACAAAACCTGTTCTGTGGAACTTTACCAGCAGTTGTTGTGGAATTGCATTACATGACTGTGATAACAGAACTAGACATTCTAGCAGTAAATAATGCTACAGCAGCACTTTACAGCACCCACACAGTATCATAGCAGGACAATCCCCACCCAAATGTACAAAATACCAGTGTGCTCAAGATACAGCAAGGATGTAGGCAGGCATACTCAGTACTGGAATTGTCCAGTTTTCATGAGCATCCTGTGATAATGTGAACAAAATAAAAAGCACAAACTGTGCAGAAGTGAGTACATTAATATCCACAGTATAGCAGTTCCCAAACAGTTCATGTGCCAAATGAAAACATCTCAATAACTACATATGTGTGGCAGCTAATTGTATAAGTTGAAAAGAAACTCCATACTCCCATGTATCTTGTGTTAGCATTTCTAGGGGTGAGTACAATTCTACACTGTCAACTGTGTACTGGAAGTGGCAACATTCAGGTCTGAGTACAACATACAAATAACTGGCTACACCCCTAGCAACAGTTAGAAGACGTATACCAACCTTACACAACGGTGTCCACAGCAAACAAGCATGGTCCCCACTTTGGAAATCTGAAAGGGCTACACCTACCTGACTTAGCAATTTATAGCACTGGGTTGCTATGACAGTGAGTACTGCAAGTACCACACAGCAGGCTGCATGCAATTGCCAAATGGTGGCCACCAATTGGTACAGAGGCCATCACATGCACATGTGCAGATACCTATAAAAGCAGACTGTACTTGCTGTCCACACATGCAATCATTTCATTGCAGGTACAGAGGGAGAGAGAGAGAGAGAGAGAGAGAGAGAGAGAAGAGACATGCAGAGGCAGACAACAGCTGCAGCAGAGATAAAGAAAAAGGATCCAAAGAAAATATTTTGAAAGAAAAATTGATGTAAAAAAAGCTAACAAAAAGAATATATTGAAAGCAAATTAAAATACTGAAAAAAATTATATTGAAAAAAAAAGATTGAAAAAAAATATATATTGAAAAAATATATTGAAAACATATTGAAAAAAATATATTGAAAATGAAATATATTGAAAAAAATATATATTAAAAGGAAATATATTGAAAAAATATTGAAAAAAAATACTGAAAAAGAAATATATTGAAAAAATATATATTGAAAGAAAATATAGAAAAAATATATTGAAATAAAAAATATATTGAAAAGAAATATATTTTGAAATAAAAATCTATTGTAAAAAAAATCTTGAAAAGTAAATGATATATTGAAAAGAAAATGTATATTGAGAAACAAATACACCTTGAAAACTTAATTCAGGATATATGACAACAAATACGAACACATACAAAGGAAAGGTATGTAACAGCTATGTATTTACTGGAATGTAGTAGATGTTTATGAAGAGTACTCTACATAGTTTGAATCATCCATACGTGGCAGCAGTACGTATCAATGCACAGATTCCCTGCATAACTACTGGCATGGAGAAATGAGTGTGTAGCTAATTGCAGTGGGATGTGATGGTGACATATGTAGTTCAGCATTAAATGTCAAACATCTGATCCATGTTATCTGTGTTCTGTACAGTAGTGTGTACAATGTCTTTTGGGGGTAGTAGCCCATACGGTTATGCAAACATGGATGTGACAGAGTAACAAATGCATGATAATCATATTAACGTGTAGCTTAGCATTGGCAACAGCTGTACCAGGCTATTATGCTAATTCAGCATTAGCAGCTATATATACACCCACTAATATTACTGTGTGCTCACATGTGACACCTGTTCATGTTGCAGCAAGGCCCAACAGGTCAGCCGTGAGGTACATGGACTTACAACAGTGTGGTCCTTGTGTGTGTATGGCACACACATACGGAGAGATCTGTCCATGTCAGATATATTACCATCTGTACATGTGCATTGAGCAAGGGACATACTGCAACTGTTTGTGAAAGGTGGATATATATATATGTTGTTGAAGGTTGTTATGTGCATATTTCTATGTAGGTTGTAGTGTGGGCAGACCAGACAGCATACAGTGCTGGTATATGACATGTGGTGGTGAAACGCTGTGGGTATGATTCGTCAGGTTTGCAGTGTTTCAGCCAGTGAGGCCTGCTAAAGCTACATGGGCTGAGAACACCTTCAATGCATTCTGCACAACACTGTGCAATATTATGACATAACTGTATACCTCACAACCTTCCCATACTTGATATTCCCACCATGAAAGGTGGGCTGTGTATGCGCCTATATGTATATCTTTATGTACACCAATGGATGTTTATATGTATGTGTGTGTGTATATATATATATATATATATATATATATATATATATATATATCTATAGAGAGAGAGAGAGAGAGAGAGAAGGGGAGAGACAGGGTCATAATTACTGCAACAGATGCCTGGTGACAAAGCCATGGACTCAAGCTCAATGTTGACACTGCATTGGCATCCCTCCTTGCAAAGACTCAGTACCCATGAACTACCACATAGGTGGTAGTCTACTTAACACCGAAGGTGTGATAAGAGACCATGGGACACAGGTGGACAGTAGTCTCCCCTTCGATAGTCACAGTGCCACACTATTCATGTAATCCGTCTACGTGGCACACGTCATCACAAAAGGTGTGTCATCCAGGGAAATATAGGTCAGTGTTCCCCTCTTCTCCACACACAAAAAACCCAGTATAGAGTACAATGCCTCATGTGGTTTGTACCTCACAAGACATCTACAGCAACTGGAAAGGACACAGACATACCTCACAAAGAATAATACCGGTGTCAAACAGATGCCCTATGCAGACCGTCCCAGAGACCCACAACTAGACTGTGTCGCATACCGCCTACCCAGAGGTGACCTCTGCCTAACATACTAAGCTATGTCAAACCGAGATCTGTTGGACATGCTCCACATAAACAGATCATAATCTCTACGAGCTACATGCTCTAGGGACCCAAACCCTTTGAGCACAATAAACAGCACATGCTGGAGGGATAGATTCCTATCTCAGAGACATCCCATACTCTAGAACAAACCAACTATCCATAGCAAACAAAGCTCCTAATTAGCAGTCATCATAAATAATCCTGAAGATTGTATGGGAGATAGTGAATACACCCAGGCAATCACCTCTGTGTCTCTGCTTGATAGGGCCATGTGAAATGTAATTACCTATGTGTCAAAGGCCAGGGTAGCATATGGCTAGAGTTCTATTGGCCCTAGGGCCAATAGCCTCTTACCTACCTATGAAGTGATACACACCCACATGTACTTTTTGCAATAATTGCTATGTGAGGTTGACTGAGTGTGATGGTGAATGTGTTGGTGAATGTGTCAGAATTCGGTATATGTGTGATATGTTATGCAGGGGTCTGCCATCAACGATTAGTGTGGTATACTGGTAATACTGTCAGTGGACTTTACAATAATTGCAATGGATTACATACTTTATGATGCATTAGCATGATATATACCTCCTGTGGCTAGGTGGTGCACTGTGTTACATACAGTGTGCCATGTACTGTTGTATAGTCTTACATACTGTTTTAACTTTGTTGCTGTGCAAAACATGGTTTGATATATAGAGTGCGCCAGGCACTGTCAGGCATCTGTGTGTTGAGAACTTATATGTGGTATTGAAAGTGTGTATCTTCTGACAGCCAATAGGTCACTTTATATGGCAGTTAATTTATATCTGTACTTTAGAATGTTACATATGCCACATGACCTGCTCACACATATTGTTTCATTGTCTTCCAGGGTAATGCCCCACCATCATAATCCTGCATACAGCACAGCTGAGGAAGAACAGATCACAGCAAGCCTGGTGCAGCACTATGCCCTGCTGTTCTCCAGAACCAGCCAGGACCAGCATGAGCGGACTGCGCTGTGGCAAGATCTTGTCAGTAGGGTAAATGACATAGGCATGCATAACCAGACATATGAGCAGGTACACTATCACTGCAGTGATGTAATTAGACATGTCCGGCAGTGTGCATCTGATATCCGCAGACAACAGCTTGCCACAGGTGGAAGGTAGCCATACACCCCCGCCTCACCAGAGTGGAGGAGCTGCTCCTGAGCCAGGTGGCTCCTGGCCAACAACAACCACAACAAGTAACATGTATCATCATGGAGGCCGGAGCCACCCAGCAAGTTGACATGGAGTGTGCAGGTAACATGGCATAGCTGTAGAATACTGTTACCTCTATTGGTAGACCATGCTTATGTGAGGTGTGTACTGTGTAGTTAGACGATGTGGTGCCTAGTGTTGTGCAATACTAATAATTAGGAATATAATCTGTAGGCCTGTGACTTTCAACCGTTGTACTACTGTAAGATTGTAAACACACAGTAGCAATGCCACAGTTGTTGCCACTGACAAAGTGTCTCATATTCTTGTAGGTCCCTCTGGTGTGACAGCAAGGCAGCAGACCCATGCTGGTGAGTGCGTTCTACCTTTAATATTGCTAATTATATGTGCATGTCATAGGTGAGGTGTAGGTCATGTACACGTAACACACCTACGCATAATGCATGCTGTGCATGTTTGCTGTGAGACTATGCACATCCTAGTAATGTGGGGAGCTGCCTGAAACACATACAATACACAGAGCATCCCACACGATTGTAGCAACACTGAAGTGGACATTGGATAGGCAGAGTCAATACACATGCACACAACATACACAACTTTGTCATACGCAGTACACGTTAACATGCTACACATGGCGTATTCAGACACCCGCTGTAAGGTCACACTACAGTATCCCAAACCTCATCCACACAGCACACATAATATACCTGAGGGGTAGATGCCTCACATGTGGCTGTGCGACACTCTTCAACACATAACACATTCATGTTAGGCAATGCCGCCTATTAGGCACCTTACAAACCCATGTAACAACTGGCCATGAAATGGTGAATGTAGCCATGGTACTGCAGTTCAGGTACAGCATGCTATGTGCCGGTCTGGCACACATTAGTAGCCTTGAGTGACCACATGATGCTGCATGATGATGGTTCATGGTACTACACCCCATCCAGTTACAGTGGCCACAGTACTACACATATCATGAATTGCTATGCACCTCAATGTTGTGTGTGTGCAGACATATGCACCTATACACAATATGCATAGCAATCACGATTTGTAGAAAGTGGCACACATATGTCTTGTAATGCAATAGAGTGTATAGGTCACATGACACCCATTGTGTATGGTTGATGTTTCATGTTGCAGTTGTGTGGTAGCATGCCAAGTCATGGCTGGCACTGGCATGTCCACAATATGTCCTACACTCACCATAACCACTGTACAATGGCTATGTTAAGCAATGGTATTCCATCAGGTGTACATGCACCACTCATCCTGTGTGTATACATAGCATGCATGTGCTAAACCTGTGTCCACAACTATCTGCTAAAGACACAGATGCTCTAATCAGAAATGGATATCTATGTGACACACTGATACACATCCAGCCATGGTATGTATACTTGTGACTGATGGTGCACAGGACATTGCAGGGCTTTTAATACCTGCACAGCAATGCTGTGTCCATGTACACATTGCGTTCCAGGCTGAGGCCATTCACTGAACAAAACACACATGCATCAAAGCCATGTATACTGTTATTAGCAAGGGCTGTCTACAATCACACTGCATGCTGTTGAGCAACACACGTCCTGCATGCTGTCACGTTTGATATAAATGTTTGGCTTGTGATACTGTACCCCAACATCACATGCTATTGAGTATGTTCGGGATTACTGGTGGTGGTGGTGTGTGTGTGTGTGTGTGTGTGTGTGTGTGTGTGTGTGTGTGTGTGTGTGTGTGTGTGTGTGTGTGTCTGTGTCTGTTTTAATGAGGAGTGTATTTGTGTGCATGTGTGCATGTGTGCATGTGTTCATGTGTGCATGTGTTCATGTGTTCATGTGTGCATGTGTTCATGTGTGCATGCATGTGTGCATGTGTTCATGTGTGCATGCATGTGTGCATGTGTTCATGTGTGCATGTGTGCATGTGTGCCGACATCATGTACAGGTTGTAAAGTGTGTTTCCTGTCTTCCTCTCACAGGTGCTGATTTTGGGCTGGTTCAATGCAGCAGGGAAACTGATGTCACTGAGCATAATAGTGATAATGATGATAGGTGTGTTGAGGCACAGGCATGTTTGCCAGGATCTGTCATTGGGCCAACAATCAACAGTACACAAGTGTCCACCCCATCCATGCACACAGTCATACTGCCAATACATCCATCACCAATGCCCTTAGCAGAGGGACAGCATACAGTCAGCATTGGGCAGAACAGTGTGGTATCCATGGCAAATGCATCCCAACACAGCAGCCATACCCAGATGTCTGGAAGGGTACCACATAGGCAGATGTCCAGGGGTTCTCATTGGAGCACTGCTGCCCATCATGCCACTGGCAGGCATGCCACAGGTCTTACAATGTCATGCATGTTCCAGGCTGTCATGGAGGCACAGGCACGTATGGAACGGTACACCAGACAGGGACTAAGGGCACAGAGGACACATAACACCACCGTAATAGATAGTATCCATGACCTAGCTGGTGCCATCCGTAATTATACTGAGGTCACCGATAGACATTGGGGAGAGACATTAGATGTCCTCCGCAATGTCATGTCCATGTGTCAGAACAGTGCGGGACGGTTGAGTCATCAACGTGGATGTATGCCAGCAACATCTGTAGCTGGCAGTCGCTGCAGACATCCCTCAAGACACAGCCGCTCCCATAGTGCCAGTACCAGCCCCAGCAATGTTGAGGGTGGGCATAGAATGTCCAAGAAGACCATGTGCATGTGGTTCTGGACAGTCCCAGCAGGGGCCTTGGTCCGTGTACATTCATCTACCTCTGGGGATAGTACCCAGTCTGGCTTACTACCTGATAGTGTCAGTAGCACCCCTGCCAGGCACAGGTACCGTATCCGTGGCCAGAGACGGTGATCTGTAAAGCCTCGCAGATACAGTCTGTGGCTGTCCCACAAATACCCGTATGTGGCAGTCACATGGTGGAACTGTGTGCATGCAGACACACACACACATAATCCAGACACCTAGGGCTAACACATACCCACACACATTACATCAACATTGGCCCATACGAGTATTCTTGCCCCTCACACACACACACACACACACACACACACACACACACACACACACACACATATATGTCAATTGGATGGCTCACTGTAGGCCTCTGGTGAACCAACTACACACCCTGTGCATATGATGAAACCTGTGCCACCTCTTGTCATCTGTAACATCGATGCAGGAACAGGCTACCATGGTGCTGATGCACAGGGTGCCTTTATAGCAGTATAGCAATGTTAGCATGTTGTCAGCAGTAGAGTGTAATGATATGCTTGAAGGTGTAGCTGAGCTGGCATGATGCATTAAAGCTAGGATTGTCATTGTGGTGTTGTTTACACCTGTGTTAGTTCCAATTGTATATTATCCGCCCATGTGCCACTTGGCTGATGTGTGCAGTATTGGTAGCATGTGTTAGACAGTGAGCAGTATGTGTGGGATGTGTGTAGCACATATTTGCAGGTATACAGTTGTGAAAATGGTGGAGGTCCACTGTCTGCATGTACGTGCATAGTGGACTCATGGGCAGGGTGACATGCTCTGTATTACACAGTAACACTCCATAGTTTCTATTGGTGGCCAGTATGCATTGTACTACACATATTTTGGAACCTGACTACACATGTGTGTATGACATGGTTTGACACTGTGCTGTGGGTGATACTGTTACTATCTGTCATTGTTTTGCATTCTGGTAGTATACATGACTTCAACGACCTGACCATAGCCAATCGTTAGATGATGTCTTGACAAATGACACACAGATGTAGGACACACAGCAACATTTGGATCCTTCAGGCACTATACTATGCCAGTAACCAGTGGTATTCAGCTGCACCCATTACTGAGACCACTCCTGTTTGGCATATCGCTCTCTTAGGTACAAGCAGTCACAGTAGGGGTATGTCTGTCCATGTGAGCTAATGCATACTGTGGCCTATACTGTATTCTCCAGGTGACACACACATCCTCCACAAAGGTATCATACAGACAGATTCCTGTTGTCAAAGCCATGCTGTAACGCTATAGGCCAAACTAAGCATAATCATCCACCTTTACGGAACATAGTATCCCCACAGTACCACATAGGTAGTAGCCACAACATGATGAACCGGTACCGATGTGTACATGCAATCTAGTGTTACATCATCTCTCCTTTGATAATTACATTCCCTAAGGTATTTTGAAATCCCTTGGTGGATCACATAAGCAATAAGAGGTCTGCATGCATGTCCACAAAGGTTGTTGTACACCTATAATGCATAGTCATCATTGACAGACTATGCTGCGTTTGAACAGATCTGACATATACCTTGGCCATAAACCCTCACTCACACAATTCAATAGAAACCGTATTGAGTGTGTGTGACACGGATGACCTAGGCCAGGCATCACTGCAGTGGCTGGCCTTGTCACAAGCATACAGATGTGAGCAGCAGCACAGTTTGGCAAAGATGACAGCTGTGTACTTGGATAAAGCAGGGTTCCCACACATGCAATAATTGAAGTAACATGTATGTATATGTATTTGCCTCACAGCTACCTCACATGTGCAATGCCTACTGATATGTCATAAGGTAGTAAAAGCAAAACCCCCAACACATTGGCCAACACTGTCATACACATAGAGCATACACACTCACCAAGTGCAGGATTCAAACCTCTACCTAACTACTTCATGATACTAGAGGAGTAAGCATCAACACGTTGTGCTGTGCACATTACTGGGAGTTCTCTTTTCCACAGGTATATTTGTAGGATGGTGACATCATCAGACTTGACAAAGATTAGTTTACAACTTTTAAAGTGTTTTACTACTCTCCTAAAAGGTTGCTCTTTCCCAAGGAGACCACACACAAACACACAGTTGTCAAGTGCAGGATTCAATCCCCTACCTAACTACTTCATGATACCTGAGGAGTACACATTAACACGGCGTGGTCTACACATTACTGGGTGTTTTCTTTTCCACAGGTATATTTGTAGGATGGTGACATCATCAGACTTGACAAAGATTAGTTTACCACTTTTAAGGTGTTTTACTACTCTCCTAAAAGGCTGCTCCTTCTCAAGGAGATCACACACAGTTGTTAAGTGCAGGATTCAAACCCCTACCTAAGTACTTCATAATACATGAGGAGTACACATTAACACAATGCACTATACATATTACTGGGTGCTTCCTTTTCCACAGGTATATTTGTGGGATGGTGACATCATCAGACTTGACAAAGACTAGTTTACCACCTTTTAAGGTATTTTACTCCTCAACTAAATGGTTGCTCCTTCCCAAGGAAACCACACACAATCACACAATTGTCAATTGCAGGATTCAAACCCCAACCTAACTGGTTCATGATACCTGAGGTAAGTATGTATTAACACGACGCACTATAAACATTACTGGGAGTTCTCTTTTCCACAGGTATATTTGTAGGATGGTGACATCATCAGACTTGACAAAGATTGGTTTACCACTTCTAAGGTGTTTTACTACTCTCCTAAAACGTTGTTCTTTCCCAAGGAGACAACACACACAGTTGTCAAGTGCAGGATTCAAACCCCTACCCAACCACTTCATGCTATTAGAGGAGAACGCATTAACACTACATGCTATACACATTACTGGGAGTTCTTTTTTCCACAGGTATATTTGTAGGATGGTGACATCATCAGACTTGACAAAGATTAGTTTACCACTTTTAAGGTGTTTTACTACTCTCCAAAACATTTGCTCCCTCCCAAGGAGACCACACACAAACACACACACTCGTCAAGTGCAGGATTCAAACCACTATCTACCTACTTTATGATACTACAGAAGGACACATTTACACACCGCGCTATACACATTACTGAGAGTTGTCCTTTCCACAGGTATATTTGTAGGATGGCGACAGCATCAGATTATACAAAGTGGGTTACAGTAGGTGACTTTAGGTGGGCTACATTGAAGGAATGTCTAAACACTTTGGCCATGTGATCATCAAAGGAAAGTTTACTATCTACCTGTGTCCCCAGGGCCATAATGACTTTCTCCGTACATGCTGGATTACCACCTATGTGGCAATTTGTGTGCACTTTGTTGTACCAAAAGGGGATGACTATGCATTCTATGGCATTCAGCTTGAGGGCATTGTTTTGACACCAGGTATCTGTCTCTGTAAGACACTTCTGGAGGATGTCTGTGTTAGCCATACAGTTGATTATGGACCACAGTTACCATTCATCTGCAAACCTGTTCAGCCATACACCTCATGTGCTTGCCTCCACCTCTGAGCAGTATCTACTGAACAGGTGGGGTCCCAGGACCAAGACCTGTGGGATGCCATTTGTGACTGGCTTAGAGTTGGACATGGCACCCGCAACTCTGAACATGTGTGTTTGATCTATGAGCCACTTGGCCACCCATCCTGTGACATAGCTGCTAATGTTCAAGCTGGTATGCTTGTCCATGATGACAGAGTGGGGAATGGTGTAGAAAGTCCTTTGTGAGGTCCAGATGGGCTGTGTGGACTACTATCACCTCCACCTATGTCCTTGGTAACTGTTTGAAATAAGTCAACTAGGTTTAGGAGCCAGGATCTGACTTTAACAAGGTGAAGTTGTGGACAGTCCAGTGTCTGGAGGTCTCCAATGTCTCAGTCTATGGGTTCCATGACAATTTGCTCAATAGCTCTGTAGACCAGGCTGAGTAGACATATTGGGCAATGGTGTCCATGTTCTGCTGTGGCACCCCCTTTGTGGAGCTGGATGACTGTTTGTGTATGCCATTATTTAGGTATATAGCCTGTGGTACGCTTGTGTCTGGACAGTGAATGTAGGTGACAGTCTAGTTCCTCATGGGCCTAGTGTAAGACATAGCCTGGGACACCATCCAGTCACATTGATGGTGTGTTCTTAGCTTTGGTGAGGGCCATCTTTACCTGCATGTCCATGATGTCTGGGGCTCTGCGTCCTTCTGTGATTGACACAGGTCCTTTTGGGGGTGATGGGGGGAGTTTAAGCTGAACTTGTCCCCCTGGATGTGGGCAATGAAAGTTGGTTTGGTGTATTTCTTTCCATTTTGCAGTAGCTGACAGCATTTTTGGAAGTTGACACCTACATGTCTTGTATAGCTACCGAAGGATTTGTGGTTGTTATTCTTACATTCCTTGGCTATTTGTCTTTAGAAACTGTCCTTGGATTATTTTATGTGCGATTATTGTTTCTTCCTGAAAATGATCAGTGATGCCTTTCCTTTAGTGAAGTTGGCTCTATCATGTGTTAGTTTCCTCCTTCTGTTGTCTAGCTTGTTTATGGGCAACAACCACCTGATTGTTGTCCTATTTTTGGAGGAGTGCATCTTGGTTTTATTTGTGATGTCTCATTCCATGCATCCCTGTATGCTCATAGGATGCACTTGTAAATGATTCTGCAGATTGTATACCATTATCCTATAGCAAGGGGTCTTTGGAACGTTCCACTTTGGTCTTGGGAAGTGTACAGTTTGCTTTTGCAAATGTCTTCACAGTGGTTCATTGACTGGGTGGGGGGTGGGATGTGGATGTCCAGTGTGATTACTTCATGATCTGATATTACCAGCGAGGGGTTTATCTCTGTAGTGGAACACTGGTATTCCATGTTGGTGATGATCATGTCCAGTATGTTGTCACCTCTAGTGGGTGTGGTGACCAGCTGTTCCAGGGTGTTTGGGTTTTTAAACTCTAGGAAACAGTGGGCGAAGGACATTGTACATGAGTATTTCCACTGCTCACTGTTTGGATAGTTGTAATCTCCTCATATAATGGTGTTTGATAGGACCTTTTTATTTTCCACTGTTCTCCAGAATACTGAGTGAGGTTCCTGAGACAAGGTACGTGATCTGTAGCAGGCTACAATCTGATGGGCAGCTTTGGCCAATGTTAGTTGCACTTGCATGGTCTCCAAGGCCTCATGCTGTGCCACTAACCTGAAGGTGTGGGTATCCATAAGGTAAATGGGTACACCCCTTCCTTTTGTATTTCACTTGTGGTTTTGGGTCCGAAGGTCGGAGGGATTGTGAGTGTTTTACGTGGAGCATATCCAACAGCTCTGTTTTTGACATAGCTTTGTTTGTTAGGTAGTAAACACCTCTGAGTAGGTGATATGCAAGGGAGTACGGATGGAGCATTTTGAGATGGTCTGTGTTTGGCATGTATTTCAGGCTGCTAATGCTCTTTGTGAGGTATTGCTGCTGGCTTTCCAGTTGTTGTAGTTGTCTTGTGAGGTACATAGCAGCAGTGGTGTTGTACTCTATTATAGTTCTAGTGAGTGATGAGTAGAGGGGAACATTGTCCTCTTCTATTCTGCATGAGACACATTTTGTGATGAGGTGTGCCACATAGGAGGGTTTCCTGACCACTGTGGGAATGTGATTATCACAGTTGTATCCACTGTCCACCTGTCACCCAAGGTCTCTTGTCACACTTTCAGTGTGAAATATACTACCACCTATGTTGTAGTTCTTGGCTACATAGTTATTAACAAAGGGGATGACACTGCACCTTTTGGCATTAAGCTAGAGCCCATGGCTTTGTCAACAGCCATCTGTCTCAGTGAGGCCCTTTTGTAGGATGTCCACATCTTTAGTGTTTACAATGATGGCTCCTAGTTTGCAGTCCTCTGGAAACTTCAGCAGCCACAGACCTGCCATGTTAGTGTTTACTTCAGGGTAGTAGCCTGGGAAGCTATCTGGTCCCATGGCTGCTGTGATACTGGCTTTGGAGAGTGTTTTTTACCTGTGCAACCGTGATGACAGCAACTTTGCAGTCTTCCATTATAGAGATGTGCTCTTTCATGAGTGAGAGGGGGGTAAAGTTAACAGTGATCCTATCTGCCAGGATGTTGGCAGTATCAGTTGGCTCTGTACATTTAGTGCCATTGAGCTGTAACTCAGAACAGATCTGAGTGTAACCATGACATGAACCTGTCTGTTAGGCAAAGATCTCTTGAGTGGACAGTATGCAACAGAGTACAGATTGGGTTACATTCAGTCTTGTTGCATGGGGCAACTATCTGAGGCCAGTAATCCTCTTGTTAAGGTACTTCATTGGTCTTTCTATCTGCTGAATGTGACTAGTCGGATTCATTGCAAGTGTGTTGTGGTACTCTCTGACAGGTCTGATGACTTCTGAGTAGTGGGAACCTTATTTGACCTACATGCACAGACCTTGGCAGTTTGTGTGAACACATAGCATGATTTTCCGACCGCTTTGTGAATGTGTTTCTGGAAGTAGAGATGACTATCCACATTTGTCCATAGATCCCTTATTATCATATCCGTATTTAGCCTAAGTGTGTGAGCATGCCCAGTATGACCTTTCAGTATGTTGCTGCCTGACATTTGCTTCATTTCTTTAAGTGTGTGAGCATGCCCTGTATGACCTTTCAGTGTGATGCTGAATGAAATCCACTACATTTGTTTGAGTGTGTGAGCACGCCTGGTATAGACATTTATACTATATGTGTATGGAAAATCAAGTTGTATGTTTACAGCAGGGCTCACCTTTGTGTCATAAATCAACAGGGATCATGCTGTGCCTGCAGGGCTTCCATGCAACACTTTGCATAGACCTGTCAACATTTCTACACACAGGGGGGACAGCTATTCTTTGTACATTTCTACCTGGGGGCATACCTGATTGTTATTGTGGGTGTACATAGGATGTGGGTTTCACCTGACACTTATACACATTTGCTATGACTGCACTGCTATGTACAGGACACCATTTCAGTCTGTACTGTTGCCTATCATAGCGGCTTGAGGCATACTACTGTACTACAGATCTTAGTGTCAAATGTTACGTATATTAGATTGCGACTTCATAGCCTACACAACCCACATCACACCGCCTAGCCTGATGTTCTCTGTATGCATAGGCATGTGGGAGAGGTTACCCATTTGCCTCTTTAGGGGCATGATACAGCATTTTGTTTGTGTTTGCATTAGTGTACAATTGTCCTGCTGTGTCTGTGCCACTGCAATGCTATCATGGCTTAGTGGTTTAGTACTGTGACTATAATGCATAGTATCCGGGGTTCAAGCCCTCTCATTGTCTTTTATTTCTCTGCTGGGCAGACCAGACTGCTTAAGGAACACTAAAGCAGATATGAGCATGTTTAACTGACTTTACTCAACTTTGCCCAACCTTGCCCAACATTGCTCAACGTTTCCCAACGTTACGCTAGTTGGCACAAGCAATTTTGTTTACATATACTAGATATTGGTAAAAGCTGATTAGCACAGCTTTGTATTGCTTAAAACATGGCAATCATGCCTCAGGTAGTGCTGCAGGGCTGCCTATGTCGGATGCACATTCTACACTCCCTATACATGTTTGGAAACAGGTAGTGTCAAGTTAGGCATCCCTTTTATTTTATGTGCAAGTCAGAGGGAGGTATCATTTCCAGGGTTCCTACTGAGCCAGTGTATGTGCTATGCATTGCCTCTTTGCCAAGGCCAAGGCATATTGGGCATGCCTCCTTCTGCCTACTGGGGCAGGCTCAGGTTGTTCCTCCTCCGAGTCACGCTGTGCCTGTGCAGGCCTTGGCAATGGTGGGAGGCTGTTTGGCCCTGCCCCATGCTGTTCATGATGCAGCTGTTTTTGCGGGATCATATTGTGTAGCATGGCACATACCATGACAATTTGGGTACATGTAGTTGGTGACTACTGCAAGGCTCCACCAGATGTGTCCAGGCACCGGAACCGTGACTTGAGCATCCCAAACACATGCTCGATTACATTTCGTGTTTGTGCGTGTGCCTCATTATGTTCAGGTGTGTATGCATTTCTGGTGTGTGTCATCAGCCATGGCTCCAGTGCATATCCAGCATCCCCCACTAGGTGACCGTCAGGGATGTCCCCATTGACAAATGTCTGGTACAGCTGAAACAGATGTCAGATATGGGAATCGTGGTAGCCTCCAGGGCAGCCAGCACACACATTCAGTATTATGCCCTGGGCATCACACATGACCTGGCAGTTGATGGAGTGGAAACCCTTGTGGTTGATATAGGCCCTACCCCGCTCACCAGCTGATGATTTGATGTGTATATGCGTGCAGTCAATTGCACCCACTACCTCAGGGTATTCCACTATTTGATGGAAGAGATGCATATTGCTGGCCAATACCTCACGGGAAGTGGTGAAATATACATGATCACCGACATGTGCTGACATGGCATTCAGGAACTGGTGCAGTACCCTGGATGCTGATGCCTGTGAAATCCCCATCATATCACCAGTTGGTCTCTAGAAGGTACCTGTTGCTAGTATTCTTAGGCCAACACATACCTTGGTTTCCATTGGGATGGGTACCCTTCTGTTGGTTCTGTGTGTGAGGCGTGGCCTGCACAGCTCAATAATGTGCTGCAGGAGCTCTCTGTCCACTCTATAGTGCTCCACTATCTCCAGCTCATGTAGCCCCTGGTAGGTTACCCTGGGTCTGTACACTCTTCTCCGTCTCCTCACTGTGGGTTGCTCAGCAGCATTCACAATGGCACCACCATCAGCATCTTGCACATGTTGCCTTATAATATCAATGGCAGCCCCTAACATTGTTTGGTCTCAGTTAAGCTTTTTAAGTTTTCACTTCTCTTTGTAGACTGCAGTGTTGCAGTGTTTATGAGAAAAACATGGGGGAATTTTGTTTGCAGAGTTTTAAGTGCTGGGCTGGCTGGGCTGGGCTAGTGTACTGCCTGTGTAATTGGCTGATTCTGATTGATTTCACCTGGCAGCTCTGCTAGTTCTCCTTGGTTAACTTCCTACTACTTCTTTTCCTTCCTTTTCCCATTTCTGTTTCCACAGGGGGCAGCGCCGCGCAAACATGCACACACGCACGCACACAGGCTTACACAGGCTTAGGCGGGTGCACATTCGTGCATTCAGGCTTAGATGGCCTTACACAGGCTTACACAGGTTTACAGGCGTGCACACGCAAGCACGCAGTGTAAGCAGCTTTGCATGAAACTTTAGTGATAGCCATGGCGTACACCTTCGGTTTCTGGGTTTCAGTTTAGACAACTGTAGACACACCTCTTCCAGTCCTGAGTAACTCACAGCAAACACATGCCACTCTGCTCCAATAAGCTTACAGTCTTTTTGATACATACCCCCTCATGATGTTACCTATCTTCTACTCTGTTACTCCCCTAATCCTACTCTTACACTCTAGGGACATGCTTCACATGGCAGGGAAATTTTGGATTCATTATCCTTATACTCATTTGCATAGGATTGCCTACTAATGCTTGGTTAAATCTCTCAGACTGAGCTTCCCCCCTTAGCAACCACTGCTCTGTAGCCATGTTGTCTTCAGTCTGCCATTCACCTGCATGGTAGATGAATATTTTGAATAAAATACCTATTTGTGGCTTTTATTTTTTGTTTTTAGGGTTTTTGGAGTGCCGCACATTTGCGGTGCTGCGCTACACTTTAACATCGGAGATCGAGGAAAAAACAATTTTTTTATTATTTTGCAACGGATAAAAAAATCCCAATGGCCGTATATTTGGCCATTGGCAAGCTTCCTCAACTGGATGCATCCTTTATTTGGAGCTGTCATAGCCCCATTTTTCTATTTGCAGAATGGTACTCAGTTGCCAACCGAGTACATTTCTGCAAATAACACTACTCTTACTCGGACAGGTTAGTGTTTCCTGGATCGCAAATTTACCTCATTTTCATAGATTTCAGCAGCAAATGAGGTAATTTGCATAAACTAACACTGTCCATGCAAGAGTCGTTTTAGGAGCTCTCTTGCACTCCCCTGCCGGCTGTTCCTGGATCGCTCGGCAGACATGTTGGCTGGCTGGAGTCTTACTCTACTCTTAGACTCCGTGCAAGCCTTCATGAATCCGGCTCATAGTCTTTTGGTATTACACTGTTTTGTAATTCTGAGGAAAAGAGTACACAAACTAGCAAATGGTTTAACAATGAAAAGCCAGACAGGTAATCCAGCAGAGGGGGTAGAACTTATTTGTATTTTCAGTTGTGAACACCAACCTGGTTTTAAGTAAAAATATGAAATGCAGATATATTGCATGCTTAGAAAAAATATCAGTGTTAATTTATGAGAAAGCAGCAGTTCTTCGCACTTTATAAAATCATTAAAAATACATTACTCAGGCACACATTCAATTTTTTGTCCTAGTATAGTAACAACTTCCTTCAACCCAATTCCACAGCCTCTTGTATGGCATCTGCATCTGTAAAATATGTTCACTGTATAAATATTTTAATTTTCATACTTAATATGCCACCAGAGAAGCATATTGATTGTTAATATAACCTGAATATACCAGAAGGCTCTTCCACAAAAGTCAAAACTACTTTCTCATTTTGTGCTTGCATATCTATCTCATTTAAGTTACTGCATTACATGTTTGCATTTTATTTCTCACCGATGACATACTAGGCAGAGAAAATAATGTCAATTAAATTAAACTTTCACACATACAGCTCTACAGAATTGCATCTGAATCCCAGTTATTAAGAATTTGTGTGTTGTACACGCCCTGCTTTCCAAATTGGTTCGGTGTTTCTGCACATTCAAGCTTTACTTTACACTTGCATGGTCAGCTTCAAAGTACAGTAGAGGGTTAGCATGAAATATAACATTTTACAATGGAATAAATGAACCGGTTATATAAACATGCATTTATCAAAGTCAAGAGTTGGCATTGTTCATTGACAAGCCTGCAGGCATTTCCATTTTTAATAAGCAGATGAACATGCATTATCTTTGGAGTGCAAGAGCTGAATGCAATAGTTGTAACAGAAAAAGGTTCTGTTGGTAATACTTAACTATTGGCATGCCACACATTTACAGTTTTTACAGTTTAGAGAGAAACATGCACAAAACACAGCCATTTCTGTAACTATCATGAAAATGGGACTGTAATGCCAGCACTATAATTACGGTCACTGTCACAGTTATGCATATTCCTCTATGTTCACTGCCCAAAAATGATGCACAAAGAAATTATGGCCTTTCCTAGGGATTAAAGAAAGAAATCCAAATGAGTACATAAACCAAATTGTAACATAAGCATCATCCATTGCCAGTCTCATAGGTTCCTTAACAAAGGTAGGTAAGCTTATGCCATGTGACTATATATACAAGGTTTTCAGTCATGTGTGGGGGAATGCTATGCCTTCTTCAGGCTTTAAGATTGCAGCATGATTATTTTGGAACTGTTTAGGGTAAAAAATTAAATGACTCAAAATTAGATTATTTGATTTCACTTGTTGCAGATCATTAACTGATGTTGCATTGTCTCTGCAGGTATTAAAGAGATTTATTAGCCTTCCTAAGAGTTCATAGGGTTATTCTTCATGCAGATTTGCCAGCTAACATTAGGTCTGCAGACGAGATGCAGACAACTTTTTAGTAACTCTCCAGTCTGATAACCCTTCATATAATAGTATTTGACTGCAGCTGCCACAAGGGCAGCTCATCAGAATCTGTAGTTAGATTTCTCTGAGAAAGGAAAAATAAAATAGGACTATAACCCACTGTCAAGGCACAGTACCCCAGGACAACTCAGGTGACCTTTGTTCAATTATAGGCAAGAGTGCCTGCTACTATTTGCATGGGGATGGTTGTGCCTGTCACTGGAGGATAGGGTGGAATACATACATTCCTATTCCACAATATGTCACAGGAAGGCCAGCAAAACTTAGGGCAGTCCTGCAGTGAATATTTAGCTCATAAACCTATGAATGCAGTCATCTATAACTGCATAAAAGCATGCACATGCATGACAAGGTATAATAGCTCCCATTGTGCTCCAGGTCACATATCTCTGTCCAAGGGAAGAGGGTAAGGACCTAAAAAAGTCAAGATTTACAGGATGCTCAAGAGAGCACTGTGAACTTCTATGGCTGTCTGGATGACAGCCCCCTCCAGAATATATCTATATATCTATTGATATATATATATATATATATATATATATATATATATATATATATATATATATGGATTCCTATTACAAGAACGAAAGTTCACTACTTCGAACTTGTAATAGGAAGACTCACTTCTGCAAATGTTACTTTAACAAAAGTGAACTTTTGCGTAAGTGCACTTCACCAAAAACACCACAGCACAGTGGAGGACATATAAAACAAGCTATGTCCTCCATTATGGTGCGATAGTCACGGACCTTAGGGTTATGGCACAGGTTAGGGTAAGGGGATAGTTAGTAAAGCTATCCCCTTACCCTAACCCATGCCCTAACCCTAAGGTTTGTGACTACTGCACTATAGTGGAGGGCATTGCTATGTCCTTCATTGCGCTGCAGTCATCACGGACCTTAGGGTTAGGGCACGAGTCATGGTAAGGGGATGACCCATGTCCTAACCCTAAGGTCCGTGAGTACTGCATGGAAGTTCAGTACAACACCCGTTCGTTGTACTGAACTTCACGTCAGTGTACTTTCGATTAAGTGCACTTTCGCTGCAGTGAGCATTCCATGCACTATTTCGAATTAGTGAAAATTCGATCTAGTGTATGGAACCCATATATTTATATAAATATATATATATATATATATATATATATATATATATATATATGTGTGTGTGTGTGTGTGTGTGTGTGTATATATATATATATATATATATATATATATATATATATATATATATATATATATATACTTCAGAAGACTGAAAACCAAAAGACTGAATCCCAAAATACTGAAATTTCAGAAAACTGAACGCATTTTTATTGCAGGGGGCAAGTCATCCTGCACTCCTCATATGGAGGGATGCACCCTCCACACATTCTGCTAATTATATATAAAAACTCCAAGATCACACAACAGTGAAGAAGGGGCAAATTTCATCCTTCAGTATTTTGAGTTTTCAGTATTTTGGGATTCAGTCTTTGGTTTTTCAGCCTTCTGAAGTAGACCAATATACATATATACAGGATTACATTGAAAACCTTGAAACTGCATCAGTTGACCGGCATATGGTCGACTTGTAGTTTTTCAGTCGACAGAATGTCGAACCCAAATCAGTCGACTACACTACAGCAAACTAATTCAAGCATTTGGGTTTGACATTGTGTACGGGGATCACAGTTCAGTGAGGAACAGGGAATTAGCCCATTTTCTCACTGAAGTGCAATCTTGGAGTTGGTATGTTTAATGTGCAGGGGGCGTGGGGGTCACTCCCCCACATGGGGGATGCAGGGGGCATAGCACCCCTGAAGAACAGTATAATTAATGTACTGTTGACTGTACAGTCTAACGGTACATTGATGTGCATAGCAGGAGGTGAGTGACATCACGTCCTACTATGTTGACTACATCAAACCATGGTTGTAGATGTATTCATTTTTGGTTTGCTTTTCGGCATTCCAAATTCCACATTTAGAGCTGACATTTTAAACGGACGACTGATGCACATTTGAAATACGCTACTTTTGTTAACAGAACTTTGTTGGAAACTTTGTAGTCGACATAGTTTGATGGTCAACACCTGTCAACAAAGGTTGCAGATCAGGCAATTCTTGAGGTTGGGGAATTTGCACTTTCGAAACACGAAGTATAGACAAACTATAAACACCAAAAAAACTGGGTAGAGTGAAAGAAGGCACACAAATGAGGCAAGTAAAGTTAAGCGCTTTTCGTTTATGTTAATCCACAAACTTCATCAGATCAGGTCTGATGAAGTTTGTGGATTAACATAAACGAAAAGCGCTTAACTTTACTTGCCTCATTTGTGTGCCTTCTTTCACTCTACCCAGTTTTTTTGGTGTTTAGAATTTGCACTTTCCCCAAGAATTGTGTGATATCAGAGTTGACCCATGTAAAAATGATGTTTTCTTTTTAGTTTTGTTTTTTAAGGTTTACATGTTCCTAGATTGCTGCTTGGTGCATGCTTAGTAGTGTGTCAGTGTGCATAATGACAATCATTTAGTATCATTATTATTAACACTGATATCAGGGGTTCCTATCATTTTGTCAAAAGCTTAATTCCACAAATGCCTATTCACCAAACCCTAATCATCAAACACCCTTCCATTGAACATTTACATCATCAAAACTTTTTCCTATGCGAGTTAGTTGGATGTCATTATAAATTTGCCCTTTTCCTCAATGTAGTGTAATCTCAGAGTTGGGAAATATATATAGGGGGTGGGAGGTGCAGCCCCCTACATTGGTGAGTGTGGAGGGGGGTGAAGCTCCTCACCTTCGTGAGTTTAAAATAATGTGTTGTTTGTTATGATTGCTCTGGTGGCCACGTATTTTCATTCCCTAGGAAAAAGTTTCAGTGATGTAAATGTTCAACGAAAGGGTGTTTGATGATTAGGGTTCAATGAATATGCATTCACGGAAATAAACTTTTGATGAAGTGATATAGACCCGATATTAGTGCCGTTCAGTTTCAAAAGGTAAACAATGGATGTCATTTTATTCAAATCTGGCCATTTTGATGAATCTAGGTCCAACTGCTAGTATAATTTCCTTTTTTCCAAAAGTAGGGACCATGGTCCACCCCTCAGATTTTTAGCTACTTTTTCTAATACTGAAAATTTGAAATCATGTTCTGGCAGTCAATAATATGTTTGCACAGTGCATTTGTTATCTTATTTTTCCTTATTTATTTATTTATCTATTTTTATTTATTTATTTGACATTTGTTTACCAGGAAAGTCCAACTGAGCTGGTG
Source organism: Protopterus annectens (assembly GCF_019279795.1). NCBI lineage: Eukaryota > Metazoa > Chordata > Ceratodontiformes > Protopteridae > Protopterus > Protopterus annectens. The sequence goes on from NC_056739.1 coordinate 1,608,617,388, forward strand.
CCCTTTTTTTGGCAGAGGCCCAGGAAGAAAAGCTCCACAGTAAAAACAATTGCATAGTATTCATTTATAAGCTTACAAAGAAACAAAAAAAATGCACAATTATGATTTATATAGTTCAGAGGAAGAAAATAATATATACAAAGTGTCAGGGTAATATATTATACAATTTCACTATACGGAAAAGGGATGGCACTCACAAGCATAGTGAAAATTTACAAAGCGATTAAATGCATAGAGGCACACAAACATATGGAATAGGAGGTCAGATAAGAACCTGGATTCATGAAAATGGCCAGGTGTGAATGAAATGACATCCATTGCTTGCCTTTTGAAATTGAAAGCAATACTAGATAAAATAGGAACTTGTAATTTTAAAAATAGATTATTATTGTTTGCCAATTTTTTGAACATCAATTGATAGCTGTTTGAGTTCTGCCTCATTGTGAAGCTGCTTGAATACAGGGTTATCTGTTCTTTAACTTTTAGTATGCTGGTATTTTATCTGATGCTCTTTAAATCTTGTGAACTTTCTTAATTAATAGTATCATGTGATTGGGTCCTTGTTTCTTAAAAATGGGACAGTTGGCTGTTTAAACTTATTCTGAAGACGTCTTATTACTTAGAAAGACAAAAGCGTTTAAGTGTATATTATTATTTGAATAAATGGATATAAAAAAGGGACTTATGTTTGGCTTATTGTTTTCATTAAGTTGCTTCACATATGGCAAACAAATCTTAATGCTTGTATGTAAGTGCTTGAAGAGTGGCCCAATCTTGCAACATCCCAGAAAAAAAAGCATGACGATCTTTACAATATCTGTCACTTATTATACTTTCTCTGAAGTACAATGACTTTTATGTGAGAATAATAAAATAAAGGAGTATGGAGGAGGTGCCCTCCACACTGAGGGGTGCAGGAGGCTTGCATCTATGCAAAATATACTTATTTCATAGTGCACAGCTGAGTGAGAGTATATGTAATGTGATATCATAACAGAGCTCTTAGTAATGAGCTTTAGTGCTCTGAATTCCTATGAGTTATGGAGATGTAATTAAAGTACTTCAGCAATCACTGTGCATAATCCAGGGTGTTAAACCCATATACTCTCTTTTATTGCTTTATTGCACATAATATAAGAAGAGATAACCTAAGTCAGAAAATAGCGGCTAACAAAATGTGCTATTTTGACTTGTGTACTTGTCATGAATCACACTTTTGTAGTTGTGATTTTTACTGAATTTACAATTATTAATATTACTTGTTTTTCTTTCTATATCCAATTTGGTACAGCGGTAGCATTGTTGCCTTACAGCAAGAGGTTCTCCTGTTCGATTCTCGGTTGGAGTGCCTTCTGTGTGGAGTCTACATGTCCTCCCTGCGGTTGAGTGGTCTCCGAAAGACATGTGTGAATGGGCATTCCTTTGCTGAAGATTGAGAATTGGGCTGGCAACTCAGCACCATAAAAATTGACTGCCAATCATTAGCGGACCGGAGTTCCACTGTGGCGACCCCTGACGGGGAAAAGACAAAAAACAACTTGTCTTTCTTTCTATAGCTGCAATAAAGTTGTTTAGCTCACACCATAAAACAGTCTTTTCATACCTAGTACATAACTACGTATTTAAATTTATCTCTTTATACTTTTGTCTTTTAAATACTATTGTATAATTTCAATTTTTGATCACAGTTTTGCTGTCTTCAAAATATCTGTTTTTTGGAATTTTTATTTCAGTTCCTGTTCACATGTTAATGCATATGTTATCACTTCTCTGTATGTATAATCTCTGTTTTTCTTGGAGCTTTTCTCCTCATGTCTCCACTGAAAATGGGCTACAAGCCCAACTGGACCAACCCGGTTAACAAATGTCAATAAATAAATAAAAATAAATAAATAAATAGTTAATGTAGAAGAGACATTTCTAAACAGTTTAGACGTTTGCCAGCTCTGAGGGTAGTTTGGGGAAAAAGTCATATGCTGTGAAAATAAAGCATGCTTGAGAATGATAGGCATGTGACAAGTGGGAATGTTTTTGGCCTGACTGTAAATCTTTATTGTCCACATTATTTTCCTGGTTAAACATGCTGTAATCTGTGTTCCTGATCATGTTAAACCTCTCTAAGCACTCAGTAGATGTGAAAAGTGCAAAACTAACCTGGGGGGGGGGCAGCAACCTATCCTAGACAGGAATTTCTGATACTAAAGAAAATTATGAGAGATATAAAGCAACAACAGAACAGCCAGATTCAGTAAATGAGGTTTCATTACTTTTGGCAGGGCAATAACAGTGGAAGATGCCAACAATGCATGGCTCATGATAACAAACTGAGGAAAGCAAACAGATAAGAAAGTGATTAGTAGAAGCTGAGAGTGAAATGACATGACAGAGTTTGTAAGTCATGGGTACTGGACTGATTACAAAAAAAATATTTTTTTCATTGGCTATGAATAGGAATTCAATGACCATTTGTGTCTAGTTTTCATTGTCTGGTAATAATTTGGGACTGCTACTGAATGACCCTATTCACAGCCAATTCACTGTCTATGAAAAAAATAGTGTTTTAATCCCACTTTCTAATGCCAGATACTGTAATGTAATATTAAGTATTTCCAGTGATGATGTTAAACACAGTAAATTATTTTTTACTCTTTGATTAACTTAGCGCAGTAATGTATAATACTGTTGACATGGACAAACTACTAAATAACAAAAGTGAAAAGCCACCAGCCAGATAAAATAAAAGATATTTAATTTGATAATAAAACGATAAACTTATAGCAACATAGACTTTAACATTAACAATCAAAAAAATTCACTGAAACGAACAATAGAAATAAGCACTTTCACTTAAAAAGTTTTAAACTTCATCAGACAATCAGCTGAATTACATCACTTCCTTATATAAGCTTCTCTTTTTTTTTCAAAAAATCCCGCTCACATGGCTACTACAAAATGAGCATGCCCAGTAATAATAAAATGACTGTTTGAAAATATTTCATCTTTCCTTGAATTTGCATTAATAAAGATTTTTATGTTACTAATAGAATTTTATAATTTAAACTTCCTATAACATTTAACTATATGCTGCATGACTAATCCTATTAACATGTATCATCAAATACATTATAAATCTAGCTTTGAATAATAGGAATGTCAAAAAATTAGGAATAATTATATATAACTAATTAATATTGGTGGATGGTTATTAAATAATGGATGAAAATTATATATTACATATATGTACATTTATGTATTTATTGGTTCATTATATAAAATTTTAATAATATTGTTTTATACAGGTAATAAATAATTCAATAATAATTTAATGCTGATTTATAATATAAATTATAGTGTCATTTTAATTGATTTTGACTTTTATTCCTAAATAAGCTGATATCATATGTTAGTTCCATGTGAAAAGTGCACATAATTTCTATGATATCCATATTTTTTGACATTCGTATTATTCAAAGATAGATTTATAATGTATTTGATGATACATGTTAATAGGATTAGTCATCCAGCATATAGTTAAATGTTATAGGAAGTTTAAATTATAAAATTCTATTAGTAACATAAAAACCTTTATTAATGCAAATTCGAGGAAAGATGAAATATTTTCAAACAGTCATTTTATTATTACTGGACATGCTCGTTTTGTAGTAGCCATGTGAGCGGGATTTTTTGAAAAAAAAGAGAAGCTTATATAAGGAAGTGATGTAATTCAACAGATTGTCTGATGAAGTTTAAAACTTTTTAAACGAAAGCACTTATTTCTACTGTTCGTTTCAGTGAATTTTTTTTTATTGTTAATGTTAAAGTCTATGTTGCTATAAGTCTATCGTTTTATTATCAAATTAAATATCTTTTATTTTATCTGGCTGGTGGCTTTTCGCTTTTGTTATACAGTAATGTATAAGTCAAATGTTTCTTAAATCAGACTTCACTGTCATCACATATCTGCACCCAATTGATTTCCATAAAAAAGTTAAAAAAAAACGAAATGGTGTCCAGTTCATTTATTATCTTAGAACACCTGCATTGCTACTGATTAATGATCTAAGGGAAGAACTTATTTTTACAAATTTGAGGGTTGTTTTATGATTTATGATTTTGGACAACTGCAACAACTTGGCTACCAGCAAAAATACCACTGTTTATTGTTTTATTTTTCTGAGGCCTTAGTCAGAAAATAACTCAGGCCTTGATCTGGACATCTTTAGCTGGATGAAGTGAGTGTTTCAAGTGTTTGTGTAATTTTATGACTCGATGGTTTGTCAGTACTGTATATTACTATGGATAAGTTGTATATTAACATGAATGGATGGCATGTTAGCACTGTATATTACCATGATGAGATGGTATGTCAGTACTGTATATTACCATGACTGGGTGGTATGTCAGTACTGTATTTTAGTACGATTGGGTGGAATGTCATTCCTGTATATTACCAAGGGTGGATGATATGGCAGTATTGTATATTACTATGACTAGGAGGTATGTCATTACTGTAGTACTGTGTGGTATGTCAGAACTGTATATTACCTTGGCGGGATGGTATGTCAGTACTGTATATAGCCATGACTGGGTGGTATGACTGTACTGCATATTTCCATGCCTGCATGGTATTTCAGTACTATATATTACCATGACTGGATGGTATGTCAGTACTGTATATTACTATGACTGGGTGGTATGTCAGCACTGTGTATTACCATGATTGGGTGGTATATCAGTACTGTATATTACCATGACTGGATGGTATGTCACTGTATATCAGTATTGTAGTTTACATGACTGTGTGGTATGTCAGTACTGTATATTACCATGACTGTGTGGTATGTCTGCACTGTATATTACCATTACTGGATAGCATGTCATTACTCTATATTACCATGATTTGGTGGTATGTTAGTGCTGTATATCCTTACTGTATATTACGATGACTGGATGGTATGTCAATACTGTACATTACCATGAGTGGGTGGTATATCAGCACTGTATAGTACCATGACTGGGTGGTATGTCAGCACTGTATATTACAATGACTGGATGGTATGTTAGTAGTGTATATTACCATGCCTGGATGGCATGTCAGTACTGTATATTAGTATGACTGGGTGGTATGTCAGTACTGTGCAGTACCATGACTGGATAGCATGTAAGTACTGTATATTACCATGACTAGATAGTAGGTCAGTACTGTATATTACAGTTACTGGATAGTATGACAGTACTGTATATTAGCATGACTGAGTGGTATGTCAGTACTGTATATCAGTACTGTATATTACCATGACTGGGTGGTATGTCATTACTGTATATCAGAACTGTAAATTACATGACTGGGTGGTATGTCAGCACTGTATATTACCATGACTGTGTGGTATGTCTGCACTGTATATTACCATGACTGTGTGGTATGTCTGCATTGTATATTACCATTACTGGATAGCATGTCATTACTCTATATTACCATGACTGTGTGTTATGTCATTATTATATATTAGTACTGAATATTACCATGACTGGGTGGTATGCCAGTACTGAATATTACCATGACTGGGTGGTATGCCAGTACTGTATATTACCATGACTGGATGGCATGTCAGTACTGTATATTACCATGACTGGGTGATATGTCAGTAGTATATATCAGTACTGTATATTATCATGACCGTCTGGTATATCAGTACTGTACATTACCGTGACTGGGTGGTATGTCATTACTGTGTATTACCATGACTGGGTTGGATTTAAGTACTGTATATCAGTACTGTATATTACCATGACTGGGTGGCATGTCAGTACTGTATATTACCCTAGTTGGGTGGTATGTCAAAACTGTATATTATCATGAGTGGGTGGTATGTCAGTACTGTATATTAGTACTGTATATTACCATGACTGGGTGGTATGTCAGTACTATATATCAGTATCATATATTACCATGACTGGATGATATGTCAGTACTGTATATTGCCATGACTGGATGGCATATCAGCACTATATATTACCATGATAGGATGGTATGTCAGTAATCTATATTACCATGACTGGATGGTATGTCTGTACTGTACATTACCATGACTGGTTGGCATGTCATTACTGTATGTCAGTACTGTATATTACCATGACTGTGTTGTATGTCAGTACTGTATATTACCAAGACTGGGTGGTATGTCAGCAATGTATATTACTATGACTAGATGGTATATTAGTACTGTATATTACAATGACTGGATGGCATGTCAGTACTTTACATTACCATGACTGGATGGTATGTCAGTACTTTATATTATCATGACTGGGTGGTATGTCAGTACTGTATATTATCATGACTGTGTGGTAGGTCAGTACTGTGTATTACCATGATTGAATGACATGTCAGCACAGTATATTACCATGATTGGATGACATGTCAGTACTGTATATTACCATGACTGGATGGTGTGTCAATACTGTATAGTAAGATGACTGTGTGGTATGTAAGTACTGTGTACTACCATGATTTGATGGTATGTCGGTACGGTATATTTCCATGAGTGTGTGGTATGTTAGTACTTTATATTACCATGATTGGATGGTATGTCAGTACTGTATATCAGTACTGTATATTAGCATGGCTGTGTGGTATGTCAGTACGGTATATCAATACTGTATTTTACATTCACTGGGTTGTATGTCAGTAGTGTATATCAGTACTGTATATCTGGATGACTGGGTGGTATGTCAGCATGGTATATCAGTAATATATTTTACAATGACTGGGTTGCATGTCAGTACTGTATATCAGCACTGTACACTACTTTGATTGGATGGTAAGGCAGTACTGTATATCAGTACTGTATATTAGCATGGCTGGGTGGTATGCCAGTAATGTATATCAGTACTGTACATTACTATGACTGGATGGCACCTCAGTACTGTATATTACCATAACTGGATGGCATGTCAGTACTGTATATTACCATGATTGGATGGTATGTCAGTACTGTATATTACCATGACTGGATGGCATGTAAGTAGTTTATATTACCATGACTGGATGGCATGTCAGAACTGTATATTACCATGATTGGATGGCATGTCAGTACTGTATATTACCATGACTGGATGGCATGTAAGTAGTTTATATTACCATGACTGGACGGTATGTCAGTACTGTATATTACCATAACTGAATGGCATGTCAGTACTGTATAGATCTATGATTGCATGGTGTGTCAGTACTTTATATTACCATGATTGGATGGTATGTCAGTACTATATATCAGTACTGTATATTACCATGATTACATGGTATGTCAGTACTTTATATTACCATGACTATATGGCATGTAAGTACTTTATATTACCATGACTGGATGGTATGTCAGTACTGTATATTACCATGACTGAATGGCACATCAGTACTGTATAGATCCATGATTGCATGGCATGTCAGTTCTGTATATTACCATGACTGGGTGGTATGTCAGTACTGTATATCTGTACTGCATTTTACCATGTCTGGGTGGTATGTCAGTAATGTATATCAGTGCTGTATTTTACCTGGACTGGATGGTATATCAGTTCTGTATATCACTATGACTGCGTGACATGTCAGTACTTTATATTGCCACGATTGAATGGTATGTCAGCACCGCATATTACCATGATTGTGAGGCATGTCAGTACTGTATTTTAACATGTCTGGATGCTATGCCAGTACTGTATATTACCATGACTGTATGGCATGTCGGTACTGTATATTACCATGACTGGATCACATGTCAGTACTGTATATTACCATGATTTGATGGTATGTCAGTACAGTATATTACCATGAGTGTGTCATATGTCAGCACTGTATATTACCATGACTGGGTAGTATGTCAGTACTGTATATCAGTACTGTATATTCGGATGACTGGGTGGCATGTCAGCACGGTATATCAGTACTGTATTTTACATTGACTGGGTTGCATGTCTGTACTGTTTATCAGTACTGTACATTACTATGACTGGATGGCATGTCAGTACTGTATATTACCATGAGTGCATGGTTTGTCAGTACAAATGTCAATAAATAAATAAAAATAAATAAATAAATAGTTAATGTAGAAGAGGAATTTCTAAACAGTTTAGAAGTTTGCCAGCTCTGAGGGTAGTTTGGGGAAAAAGTCATATGCTGTGAAAATAAAGCATGCTAGAGAATGATAGGCATGTGACAAGTGGGAATGTTTTTCGCCTGACTGTAAGTCTTTATTATCCACATTATTTTCTTGATTGAACATGCTGTAATCTGTGTTCCTGATCATGTTAAACCTCTCTAAGCACTCAGTAGATGTGAAAAGTGTGAAACTAACCTGGGGGGGCAGCAACCTATCCTAGACAGGAATTTCTGATACTAACAAAAATTATGAGAGATATAAAGCAACAACAGAACAGCCAGATTCAGTAAGTGAGGTTTCATCATTTTTGGCAGGGCAATAACAATGGAAGATGCCAGCAATGCATGGCTCATGACAACAAACTGAGGGAAGCAGACAAATAAGAAAGTGATTAGTAGAAGCTAAGAGTGAAATGACATGACGGAGTTTGTAAATCATGGGTACTGGACTGATTACAAAAAAAATATTTTTTTCATTAGCTATGAATAGGAATTCAATAACCATTTGTGTCTAGTTTTCATCATCTGGTAATAATGTGGGACTGCTACTAAATGGTCCTACTCACAGCCTATTCACTGTCTATGAAAAAACAGTGTTTTAATCCCACTTTCTAATGCCAGATACTGTAATGTATTACTAAGTATTTCCAATGATGATGTTAAACACAGTAAATTGTTTTTTACTCTTTGATTAACTTAGCACAGTAATGTATAAGCCAAATGTTTCTTAAATCAGACTCCACTGTCATCACATATCTGCACCCAATTAAGTTCTATAAAAATGTCAAAGAAAAACAAAATGGTGTCCAGTTCATTTATTATCTTAGAACACCTGCATTGCTACTGATTAATGATCTAAGGGAAGAACTTATTTTTACAAATTTGAGGGGTATTTTATGATTTGTGATTTTGGACAACTGCAACAACTTGGCTACCAGCAAAAATCCCACCGTTTATTGTTTTATTTTTCTGAGGCCTCAGTCAGAAATTACTCAGGCCTTGATATGGACATCTTTAGCTGGATGAAGTGAATGTTTCAAGTGTTTGTGTAATTTTATGACTCAACAGTTTGTCAGTACTGTATATGTCTATGAATAGGTTGTATATTTACATGAATGGATGGCATGTTAGCACTGTATATTACCATGATGGGATGGTATGTCATTCCTGTATATTACCATGACTGGGTGGTATGTCAGTACTGTATATTACTATGACTAGGAGGTATGTCATTACTGTATTACTGTGTGGTATGTCAAAACTGTATATTACCTTGGCAGGATGGTATGTCAGTACTGTATATAACCATGACCGGGTGGTATGACTGTACTGCATATTGCCATACCTGCATGGTATTTCAGTACTATATACTACCATGATTGGATGGTATGTCAGTACTGTATATTACCATGACTGGGTGGTATGTCAGCACAGTGTCTTACCATGATTGGGTGGTATATCAGTACTGTATATTACCATGACTGGACGGTATGTCACTGTATATCAGTATTGTAATTTACATGACTGTGTGGTATGTCAGTACTGTATATTACCATGACTGTGTGGTATGTCTGCAGTGTATATTACCATGACTGTGTGGTATGTCTGCACTGTATATTACCATTACTGGATAGCATGTCATTACTCTATATTACCATGATTGGGTGGTATGTCAGTACTGTATATCCTTACTGTATATTATGATGACTGGATGGTATGTCAGTATTGTATATTACCATTATTGGGTGGTATGTCAGCGCTGTATAGTACCATGATTGGGTGGTATGTCAGCACTGTATATTACAATGACTGAATGGTATGTTAGTAGTGTATATTATCATGACTGGATGGCATGCCAGTACTGTATATTAGTATGACTGGGTGGTATGTCAGTACTGTGTAGTACCATGACTGGATAGCATGTAAGTACTGTATATTACCATGACTAGATAGTAGGTCAGTACTGTATATTACAGTTACTGGCTGGTATGTCAGTACTGTATATTAGCATGACTGGGCGGTATGTCAGTACTGCATATCAGTACTGTATATTACCATGACTGGGTGGTATGTCATTACTGTGTATCAGTGCTGTAAATTACATGACTGGGTGGTATGTCAGTACTGTGTATTACCATGACTGTGCGGTATGTCGGCACTGTATATTACCATGACTGTGTGGTACATCTGCACTGTATATTACCATTACTGGATAGCATGTCATTACTCTATATTACCATGAATGGGTGGTATGTTGTTATTATATATTAGTACTGAATATTACCGTGACTGGGTGGTATGTCAGTACTGTATATTACCATGACTGGATGGCATGTCAGTACTGTATATTACCATGACTGGGTGATATATCAGTAGTATATATCAGTACTGTATATTGTCATGACTGTCTGGTATATCAGTACTGTATATCAGTACTGTACATTACCATGACTGGGTGGTATGTCAGTACTGTGTATTACCATGACTGGGTTGGATGTAAGTACTGCATATCAGTACTGTATATTACCATGACTGGGTGGCATGTCAGTACTGTATATTACCCTAATTGGGTGGTATATTACAACTGTATATTACCATGAGTGGGTGGTATGTCAGTACTGTATATTAGTACTGTATATTACCATGACTGGGTGGCATATCAGCACTGTACATTACCATGATAAGATGGTATGTCAGTAATCTATATTACCATGACTGGATGGTATGTCAGTACTGTACATTACCGTGACTGGTTGGTGTGTCAATACTGTATATTACCATGACTGTGTTGTATGTCAGTACAGTATATTACAATGACTGGATAGCATGTCAGTACTTTACATTACCATGACTGGATGGTATGCCAGTACTTTATATTATCATGACTGGGTGGTATGTCAGTACTGTATTTTATCATGACTGTGTGGTAGGTCAGTACTGTATATCGCCATGACTGAATGACATGTCAGCACAGTATATTACCATGACTGGATGACATGTCAGTACTGTATATTACCATGACTGGATGGTGTGTCAATACTGTATAGTAAGATAACTGGGTGGTATGTAAGTACTGTGTACTACCATGATTTGATGGCATGTCAGTACTGCATATTGCCATGAGTGTGGGGTATGTCAGTACTGTATATTACCATGATTGGATGGTATGTCAGTACTGTATATCAGTACTGTATATTAGCATGGCTGTGTGATATGTCAGTATGGTATATCAGTACTGTATTTTACATTCACTGGGTTGTATGTCAGTAGTGTATATCAGTACTGTACAGTACTATGACTGGATGGTATTTCAGTACTGTATATTACCATAACTGGATGGCATGTCAGTACTGTATATTACCATGATTGTATTGTATGTCAGTACTGTATATTTCCTTGACTGGATGGCATGTAAGTAGTTTATATTACCATGACTGGATGGTATGTCAGTACTGTATATTACCATGACTGAATGGCATGTCAGTACTGTATAGATATATGATTGCATGGTGTGTCAGTAGTGTATATTACCATGACTGAGTATTATGTCAGTACTGTATATCAGTAGTGTATATTACGACAATTGCATGGTATGTCAGTACTGTACATTACCATGACTGGATGGCATATAAGTACTTTATATTACCATGCCTGGATGGTATGTCAGTACTATATATCATTACTGTATATTACCATGATTGCAAGGTATGTCAGTACTGTATATTACCATGAATAGATGGCTTGTAAGTACTTTATATTACCATGATTGGATGGTATGTCAGTACTGTATATTACCACGACTGAATGGCACGTCAGTTCTGTATAGATCCATGATTGCATGTCATGTCAGTACTGTATATTACCATGACTGTGTGATATGTCAGTACTGTATATCTGTACTGCATTTCACCATGTCTGGGTGGTATGTCAGTACTGTATATCAGTGCTGTATTTTACCTGGACTGGATGGTATATCAGTTCTGTATATAACTATGACTGAGTGACATGTCAGTACTTTATATTGCAATAATTGAATGGTATGTCAGTACCGCATATTACCATGATTGTGAGGCATGTCAGTACTGTATATTAACATGTTGAGATGCTATGCCAGTACTGTATATTACCATGACTGTATGGCATGTCAGTACTGTATATTTCCCTGACTGGATGTCATGTCAGTGCTGTATATTACCATTATTTGATGGTATGTCAGTACGGTATATTACCATGAGTGTGTCATATGTCAGTACTGTATATTACCATGACTGGGTGGTATGTCAGTACTGTATATCAGTACTGTATATTTGGATGACAGGGTGGTATGTCAGCACGGAATATCAGTAATATATTTTACATTGACTGGGTTGCATGTCAGTACTGTATATCAGCACTGTACATTACTATGATTGGATGGTAGGTCAGTACTGTATATCAGTACTGTATATTTGCATGGCTGGGTGGTATGTCAGTACGGTATATCAGTACTGTATTTTACATTCAATGGGTTGTATGTCAGTAATGTATATCAGTACTGTACATTACTATGACTGGATGGCACCTCAGTACTGTATATTTCCATAACTGGATGGCATGTCAGTACTGTATATTACCATGATTGGATGGCATGTCAGTACTGTATATTGCTATGACTGGATGGCATGTAAGTAGTTTATATTATCATGACTGGATGGTATGTCAGTACTGTATATTACCATGACTGAATGGCACGTCAGTACTGTATAGATCTATGATTGCATGGTGTGTCAGTACTGTATATTACTATGAATGGGTGGTATGTCAGTACTGTATATCAGTACTGTATATTACCACAATTACATGGTATGGCAGTACTGTACATTACCATGACTGGATGGCATGTATGTACGTTATATTACCATGACTGGATGGTATGTCAGTACTATATATCAGTACTGTATATTATCATGATTACATGGTATGTCAGTACTTTATATTACCATGACTTGATGGCATGTAAGTACTTTATATTACCATGACTGGATGGTATGTCAGTACTGTATATTACAATGTCTGAGTGGTATGTCGGTACTGTATATCTGTACTGCATTTTACCATGTCTGGGTGGTATGTCAGTACTGTATACCAGTGCTGTATTTTACCTGGACTGGATGGTATATCAGTTCTGTATATTGCTATGACTGTGTGACATGTCAGTACTTTATATTGCCATGATTGAATGGTATGTCAGTACCGCATATTACCATGATTGTGAGGCATGTCAGTACTGTATATTAATATGTTTGGATGCTATGCCAGTACTGTATATTACCATGACTGTATGGCATGTCAGTACTGTATATTACCATGACTGGATGGCATGTCAGTACTGTATATTACCATGATTTGATGGTAGGTCAGTACAGTATATTACCATGAGTGTGTCATATGTCAGTACTGTATATTACCATGACTGGGTGGTATGTCAGTACTGTATAACAGTACTGTATATTCAGATGACTGGGTGGCATGTCAGCACGGTATATCAGTATTGTATTTTACATTGACTGGGTTGCATGTCAGTACTCTATATCAGTACTGTACATTACTATGACTGGATGGAATGTCAGTACTGTATATTACCACAATTGAATGGCATGTCAGTACTGTATAGACCCATGATTGCATGGTATGTCAATACTGTATATTACCATGACTGGGTGGTATGTTAGTACTATATATTACTATGACTGGGTGGTATGGCAATACTGTATATCTGTACTGCACTTTACCATAGGTTCATAGGTTCATAGGTTGGTACTAGGTTATCAGCTCTAAGGCCTATGCCAGCTTAGCCATAACAATTCCCTGGATATTTCTTCCCCCAATATTTACTTCTCTGGGCCCCTGTCTAGCAGGGCGACTGACATGATCCCCGGGGTGAATTTCCTATTTCCCATCCAATCATCAAGGTTCCTTTTGAAGAGGGCCAATGGGGTGCTCTGCTTGACATGTATGGGCAGTCTATTCCAGAGTACGGGTATCTCTGTGTCATGAACCTATCCCTCCAGCATGTTTTGTTCATTGTGATGATAAGGTTTAGATCCCTGGAGCGTGTGGCTCTGAGGGATTGGGATTTCTTTAAGTGGAGCATTTCCAACAGGTCAGGGTTTGACATGGCCTTGTATGTTAAGCAGAGATTGCCTTTGAGTAGACGATATGCCACAGAGTATAGCTGGAATGTTTTTAGATGGTCAGCATATGGCATCTGCTTTAGGCATGTGGTTCTTTTAGTGAGGTATTTCTGTGGCCTTTCTAACTGTTGCAGATGTCTTGTGAAGTACATACCAAATGGGGCATTATACTCTATAATGGGTCTAATGAGGGATGAGTACAGCGGGACAATGACCTCCTTTTTTCTGGATAAAAAGCCCTTAGTGATGAGGTGTGCCACATAGAAGGATTTCCTGACTGTTGTGGTGATGTGGTTATCGAAAGTGAGACCACTGTTCACCTGTGACCCTAAGTTTCTCATCACACTTTCAATGTTTAGTGTCCTGCCACCTATGTGGTAATTCATGGGTACATATTTTTTTCCAAAGGGGATAACTATACATTTCTTGGCATTAAGCTTGAGCCCATGGCTCTGGCACCAGTCATCTGTTTCTGTAAGGCCCTTTTGTAGAATATCCACATCATTTGAGGATTCAATAATGGCTCCCAGTTTGCAGCCATCTGCAAACTTTGTTAGCCAGAGTCCCTTAGTGTTGACCTGTACTTCAGAGAAGTAGATGCCAAACAAGAGTGGTCACAGGACTGAACCCTGAGGTACTCCACTTGTCACTTGTTTGGAGCTGGATTTGGAGTTGGCTACTTTTACTGTCTGGGTTCTATCAGTAAGCCAGTTGGCAACCCATCAAGTGACGTAGGGATTTATGCCCAGCTTAGAAAGTTTGTCTTTGATTCCAGAGTGAGGGATGGTGTTGAAGTCCTTGGCGAGGTCCAGATAGGCTGTGTGGCCTGCCTTACCCTCATCCACAGCCCTGGAGTCTGATTCAAAGAAGTCAATCAGATTCAGGAGACAAGATTGGCCCTTCACAAACCCAAACTGGGTGGGTTTCAGTGTTTGAAGGTTGCCAATGTCTTTGTTTATAAGTTCCATGATAATGCGTTCCATACCCTTGCAGATCAGACTTGTCAGACTGATGGGACAGTAGTTCCCGGGATCCAAGGCGGATTCTCCCTTGTGGAGCGGGATAACTGTAGCTGTGCGGCACTCAGTGGGCACAAAGCCTGAGGTGAGGCTGTGATTAAACATGACACTTAGGTGTGGTGCCAGTTCATTTTGTAGTTCATGTAGTACACAGCCTGGGATGTCATCTGGTCCCATGGATGCTGTATTCTTAGCATTGGAGAGTGTGGTTTCTACCTGTTTGGCCGTGATTATCAGAATTTGACAATCTTTTGGTATTGAAATGGGCCCTTTAGGGGTGAAAGTGGGTGAAGTTGGCACTAAACTGATCTGCCAGGATATTGGCAATATCCTTGGGATCAGTATATTTAATGCCATTCTGTTGTAGCTCAGAGCAGATCTGAGCAGTGCCATTTAGATTCTTGACATAACTATAGAATGCCTTGTAGTTGTCATTGGAATCTTTGGCAATTTTATTTTCGTAACTAGCTTTTGAGGATGTTATGTGGGATCTCAGCTTCTTACTGAGGCTGGTGAGGGAGTTTTTTGCATCCTGGGATTTTCCTCTTTTCTGCAACAGTTTCTTCCTTCTGTTTTATAGCTTGTTTATAGCAGGGGACCACCAGATTGGCTTCCTTTTTTTGGAGAAGCGCATCTTGCTTCTATTTGGGATGGCACGATTCATGCACAAGTGGATGTATTCGTACAGTGCCTTAGTGTAGGATTCTGCAGTCGTACTTCCAGATCCTGTCTGCGTGGGTGTTGTGAAGTTTGTCACTTCTGACTTCAGTAGCATGAAGTTGGCTTTGGACAAGTTTTTTATAGAGGGTTCCTTACTGGGGGGTGGGGTGGGATGTGGGTGTCAAGGGTCATTTGCTTATGGTCAAACCTGACCAATGAGGGGGTGACCACTGGTGTGGAGCATCTATCTCCCATGTTGGTAATAACCAGGTCTGGGATATTGGAGCCCCTGGTGGGACAATGGATTAGTTTATCCAGGGCATTGAAATTTATGAATTCCAAGAACCGTTGGGAAAAGGAGTTAGTACCCGAGTAGTTTTCCCAACTAATGGCAGGGTAGTTGAAATCACCCAGTATTAGGGTGTTTGGTTGTATCTTAATATTTTCCAGTATGTTTAGAAAGGTGTAGTGAGAATCTTGGGGCATGGTGTGGGATCTGTAGCAAGTTACAGTTTGGATTGCAGTCTTACCTAGTGTTAGTTGCATCTGGGGAATTTTAGATGCATTGTGTTGGGCATCTAGCTTGGAGGTGTGGATATCCTTGGTGAATATGGACATTCCTCCACCTTTATTGTTTCGCTCTTGGTTTTGTGGCCGAAAAGTGTGGTAAGAATTGTAGCCTGGTATTGCAGGGGTGCTCTCTGGAGCCTTGAACCAGGTCTCAGTTACTGCACAGATATCGATGTTCTCCATTTTTAGGAGTGCCTCGAGAGAGTGCATTTTGAGGTTTAGACTTCTAGCATTGAGTAACATTACCTTCAGATTTTGCATGCTTGTATCTGTTACGGTGGTGGTTGGAATGTCATTACAGGATATCAGTAGTGTATTTTGCCATGACTGGGTGGTATGTTAGTACTGTATATCAGTACTGTACATTACCATGACTGGGTAGTATATCAGTACTGTATATTACCATGATTGCGTGGTATGTCAGTACTGTATATCTGTACTGCATTTTACAATGACTGGGTGGTATGTCAGTATTAAATATCAGGTTCATAGGTTCATAGGTGTGCACTAGGTTAATGGTCCTGGGGCCTTTACAAGCCTATCCATAGTATTATCCTGGCATAGTGCCACCTGACCTTAGTTCCCAGTGCCTCTGTCAAGCAGAGCCACTAGAGTTATCCCTGGGGTGAATTTATGTTTCCCATCCACACATCAAGATTTCTCTTGAAGAGGGTCAGCAAGGTGGTCTGCTTGACATGTATGGGAAGTCTGTTCCATAGCATGGGCAATCCCTGGGTTATGAACCTGCCCCTCCAGCATGTTCTGTTAATTTTGGTAATGAGGTTGAGGTCTCTGGAGCATGTGGTGTGGAGGGATTGGGATTTCTTTAGATGTAGCATTTCTAACAGAGCTGGGTCAGACATGGCTTTGTATGTCAAGCAGAGATCACCTCTAAGTAGGCGATATGAGACAGAGAATAGTTGGAGTTTTTTGAGTCTGTCCAAATAGAACAAGTGTTTAAGCCCTAGGATCTTCTTTGTAAGGTACGTTTGCGACCTCTCCAGTTGTTGCAGGTGTCTGGTGAGGTACATGCCAAATGGGGCATTGTACTCAATGATTGGCCTAATGAGGGAAGAGTAGAGGGACACAATGACCTCTTTCTTCCTGGATGCAAAATCCTTAGTAATGAGATGTGCCACATAGAAGGACTTTCTGACCACAGTGACAATGTGGTGATCAAAAGAGAGGTAGCTGTCAACCTGTCTTCCCAGATCTCTTATGATACCTTCTGTGTTCAGTGGTCTACCATCAATGTGGTAATTTATGGGAACCGGGTTTTCCCAAAGGGGATGTTTCTCAGATTCTAAATTTTAATCCTGTAATCACATACAGAAGAGGTACTAACATGAAAAGGATTCTTGAAACTAAACCTATTAGTACCAATACTAAGGGGGGAACTAAGAAGTGTGGAGCATGCAAATATTGCAGGTATATTGAGACATCAGATGTATTTACTATTGGGTCAGTAACCTATCAAGTTAAGGAATCATATACCTGCAATACTAGGGCGGTGGTTTACTTGGCACAGTGTAGTCAATGCCCATCATTCTATGGGGGTAAGACGGACAGGTGTTTACGTGATAGAATTTACGAGCATCTATATGCAATTAGTAAAGGTAAAAATGAGAATGCTTTGGCTAGACACTGTGCTAGTCACCCTGACCATTCATTTAATTTTATGGGTATTAGTCAAATTAATAAACAACTAGTAAGCCACAGCTTAACTAATGATAACCTCTTAAAATTAGAACTAGAGAAAAAAGAACTAGCTTGGCAACTTCGATTAGCAGCATGTAAGTCACCAGGACTTAATGACTCATGTTCAATTTCTTGTATTTTGAGGATTAAAAATCTTATGAGGTAGACTTTAGTTTTTAACTAATATATAAGTCTTTTGGATGTTTTTAACATGATTAAAGTAATAAGTAACGGGGTTTATGTATTATTACTATATATTTTTAAACAATCCATAGCTTAGAATAACTAAGTACACACAAGAAAAGCCTTTAATAAGGGTTGTACTTAGTTATTATGTTTTTAACTTAAGTTTTAACATTTTTATATATTGTATATGTATACTTTTTATAAATATTTTTTAACACTACACAATATTATGTGTTTTTGGTAAAATGAGTTTTTGTATTGTCAGCTAGATTTAGTAACTTGGTTTTGTTGCAGTGATGCTTAATAGCGTGCATTGCCTCTTTAAATGGAGGCTGAAATGCTACTAATTAGCTAATTAAGTGCTTGCATTAAATTTGAAAAGTTTATTTAATGACTGTTTGAACTTGTACTGGCTGTTGTCTGAAGAAGTTCTGTTACATACAGAACGAAAAACGCTTGTAGCGTTTCACGTTACTTGTTCTGTTTATTAAAACTTTTTTGCTTACTTAGAAGTTTCACACAAGTGTATTTCGCTGATTTTACGCTGACCAACAAACTTTTAAATAAGTTGCTAACCTTATACGCAGTGGATTACTTTTTTCCTGCACCATCCTTCATTGTTGACAGTACTAGCGTTTTTACAAGTTTCAGTGAGTTGCTTTGGTTCTTTTTTACGTGTTTTTTCGCTGGTTGCTGACAAGGAGGTATGGAAGACACAGTAGAGGAGGGCGACCTTTCTCAAGGAAACCTTACGCAACTGTTGCAGCTAATAAACACCAGACTCGACCGCTTATCGGAGAAGGTAGACGGCGTTTCCAACTCCAGCGGCGTTTCAAGGAATACAACAGCCGGGACTAGTTTACCAGCTGCAGAAGTGCAGGTAGCACACACTTCTGGAGCAGGTTCATCTCAACGACACCAGGTTGGTGAAATAAATACAGGACATTCTGTCAGTAACTTTAATATTGGAATGTGGTTAAACAATGAACTGGATATGGATTGTACAGAAGAAGGTACTGACATCACACATTTAAGTGAGACTGATAATTTAATCACGGACAAATTAAAACTATTTGATGTCAAGCTTTTTAAAATCAAAAAACTGCAGCTAGAGCTCAACTATTTTAAGAGATGTATTAAAGAAAACATTGTTTCAAAGGGTTTGAGGCATTATTTATACCCTACTGGGTTGGAACATGGTTCGGATTTTTTTAAGGAACTAGTAAGTATTTACAACAGGCAAGGTTTGGAAATAATACAATGTATGGTAAAACATTACCAAA
Organism: Protopterus annectens; assembly: GCF_019279795.1. Classification (NCBI taxonomy): domain Eukaryota; kingdom Metazoa; phylum Chordata; order Ceratodontiformes; family Protopteridae; genus Protopterus; species Protopterus annectens. The sequence goes on from NC_056739.1 coordinate 1,608,637,132, forward strand.
TTTCCCTTGACCTGTTAGTAAAAGAGACTGGTTCCCTTGAACAGGATATTAAAGTAGACCTTGATTTTAATAGATATGAATTTGAATATGACAGAATTCTCTCTAGTATAGCTCAACAAATGTCTAAATTGAAAATTAATAAAATAAAAAAACTTCAAAGAGACTTGAAAGCCTATCGTGAAGGGACGGCTTTTCCTAAGCCACCAATGTCTCAAAATGTTTTACACAGTAATAATAACAAAAGTTCTACAGTCCAACCTGTTCATAAGGATCAAAGAAGACAAAAGCCCACTAGAAATACTTCTGCACCTTTGGATTTGGGTGTTGAGCCCAGCACAGAGTACTTTATAAATGATGATGACATTTTTGGAGAAGAAGCAGGTGGCTCAAATTCTAACCAGTTTTTTTTCAACTGACAATAATCAAAGATACAACCAGGGCCCCCAAAAAAACTACAGAGGGGAGAGGGGGGGCAATTGGAAAGTGAACTCAGCCCAAGGACCCAAGCGGAGATACAATACCTGCAGCAACAAGCATCTGGGTTAAAACTTCATGAAACCCTTGTAAACAAAGAAGGCGATTTTACCATCTATAATTTTACTGAGTGTTGCATTGACCAAATTTTGGTGGAACTATTTGCTAAAGGATTAACGTTTGTGCCATCTAAAAAATGTGACATTGCTGAATTACTGCTTGACTTTAAAATGTTTATTCGTAAACTAAATTTAAATTTACTGTTAGGTAATTCACCACATATTGAGAATGAACTGAGAGTAGCTAGTACTTTCAACCCCCCCAAAATAATATAACAAGTATGTTTGAATATTTGTGTGAAAATGAATTTAGGGATCTTATGAAACATTCAAATAAAAACAAACATGGTTCTAACATTTCAGTAGAGGAAAAAACACTACTAACCTGTTTAAGAAATCTACCGCTCAGGCTCATGAAGCCGGACAAGGGCGGTGGGCTGGTGGTGTTTTATAATGAGGATTATTCTAACATTATGTTGACCTTATTAGAAAGTAATACATATGCACCAGTGAGTAAAAATGAGTTGAATCAAGCCTATAACAGGATTAAAATGTTTATTTCTGACCTATTTACAGATGGTTTATTAACTTTAGAACAGTACACTTATTTGACTATGTTATTTACGAGGATCCCAAAAATTTTTGGGATCCCGAAACTACATAAAAATATATCAAACCCACCATTGAGGGCATTGGTAGATGCGAGACAGTCAATAACCTACCCGTGTGCTAAACTAGTGGATACTATCCTGAAAAAATATGTGAGTATGGAACATCAAATATTGAAGGATTCTTGGTCCTTCCTGCAGTGTATGCAGTCCATAACATATGATGACATGGCAAACTTTGTAACTGTGGATGTGACAGATTTGTATTCCTGTATCCCACATAACTTGGGGATTGAATGGGTGACTGACTTTATTAGACTCAAAGGGGCAAATAATAATGAGTGTAACTTAGTTGAACAACTTCTTGATATTATTCTAAAAAATAATTTTGTGTTGTTTGAAAACAAGCTTTTTATTCAAAAAATAGGAGTAGCGATGGGTTCCCCTGTAGGGTCAAGCTTTGCGAACTTGGTCATGGCCCATTGGGAGAATAATTACATTTTTAACAGCCCTTGGGCCAACCAGTTCGTAAGCTACAAAAGATTTTTGGATGACATTTTCATTGTATTTAAGGGTAATAAGGAAGAAGCAAACCAACTAGTGGATTTTTTTAATTCTACTACAACCTTTTAAAATTTACCCAAAACTTCCAGGAAACTACCATCAATTTCCTGGATGTTGAATTAAGTAAAAATAATGGACATTATACAGCAAAAATCTTTAGAAAAGTAACATATTCCAACAGTTTCCTCCATTTCACCAGCATGCACCCTCTGTACCAGAAGAAAGCTGTGGTAAAAGGACAACTAGTGAGGGCAGCGAGGATGGTTTCCTTATTCAAGGAATTTGAAGAGGAATGTGACCTGTTATATCATATGTTTCTAAAAAGAGGATACCCTGTATCTTTTTTGAATAACATTTTTCAAGAAGTTATTAAAAAGAGAGAAATAGGTACTTACCAACCAATTCTGATGGGCGACAACAGAACTGATAGCCCTAACAGAATTATTGATTCAGAAATAGGTAATGACAACGCACATTTGACTATTACTGGAAGTACAGATCAGGGCCTTGTGTATGGTACTGGGCATAATGAGAATTTTACAATTGCGTTTACTTTCACATTTTGCCTAGAGGCATTTGAGATAGGGAAAATTGTGAGGAAATATTGGTCCTACTTATCTACAGATAAGGATGTTTCTCAGATTCTAAATTTTAATCCTGTAATCACATACAGAAGAGGTACTAACATGAAAAGGATTCTTGAAACTAAACCTATTAGTACCAATACTAAGGGGGGAACTAAGAAGTGTGGAGCATGCAAATATTGCAGGTATATTGAGACATCAGATGTATTTACTATTGGGTCAGTAACCTATCAAGTTAAGGAATTATATACCTGCAATACTAGGGTGGTGGTTTACTTGGCACAGTGTAGTCAATGCCCATCATTCTATGTGGGTAAGACGGACAGGCGTTTACGTGATAGAATTTACGAGCATCTATATGCAATTAGTAAAGGTAAAAATGAGAATGCTTTGGCTAGACACTGTGCTAGTCACCCTGACCATTCATTTAATTTTATGGGTATTAGTCAAATTAATAAACAACTAGTAAGCCACAGCTTAACAAATGATAACCTCTTAAAATTAGAACTAGGGAAAAAAGAACTAGCTTGGCAACTTCGATTAGCAGCATGTAAGTCACCAGGACTTAATGACTCATGTTCAATTTCTTGTATTTTGAGGATTAAAAATCTTATGAGGTAGACTTTAGTTTTTAACTAATATATAAGTCTTTTGGATGTTTTTAACATGATTAAAGTAATAAGTAATGGGGTTTATGTATTATTACTATATATTTTTAAACAATCCATAGCTTAGAATAACTAAGTACACACAAGAAAAGCCTTTAATAAGGGTTGTACTTAGTTATTATGTTTTTAACTTAAGTTTTAACATTTTTTATATATTGTATATGTATACTTTTTATAAATATTTTTTAACACTACACAATATTATGTGTTTTTGGTAAAATGAGTTTTTGTATTGTCAGCTAGATTTAGTAACTTGGTTTTGTTGCAGTGATGCTTAATAGCGTGCATTGCCTCTTTAAATGGAGGCTGAAATGTTACTAATCAGCTAATTAAGTGCTTGCATTAAATTTGAAAAGTTTATTTAATGACTGTTTGAACTTGTACTGGCTGTTGTCTGAAAAAGTTCTGTTACATACAGAACGAAAAACGCTTGTAGCGTTTCACGTTACTTGTTCTGTTTATTAAAACTTTTTTGCTTACTTAGAAGTTTCACATGAGTGTATTTCGCTGATTTTACGCTGACCAACGAACTTTTAAATAAGTTGCTAACCTTATACGCAGTGGATTACTTTTTTCCTGCACCATCCTTCATTGATGACAGTACTAGCGTTTTTACAAGTTTCAGTGAGTTGCTTTGGTTCTTTTTTAAGAATTGTAGCCTGGTATTGCAGGGGTGCTCTCTGGAGCCTTGAACCAGGTCTCAGTTACTGCACAGATATCGATGTTCTCCATTTTTAGGAGTGCCTCGAGAGAGTGCATTTTGAGGTTTAGACTTCTAGCATTGAGTAACATTACCTTCAGATTTTGCATGCTTGTATCTGTTATGGTGGTGGTTGGAATGTCATTACAGGATATCAGTAGTGCATTTTGCCATGACTGGGTGGTATGTTAGTACTATATATCAGTACTGTACATTACCATGACTGGGTAGTATATCAGTACTGTATATTACCATGATTGCGTGGTATGTCAGTACTGTATATCTGTACTGCATTTTACAATGACTGGGTGGTATGTCAGTATTAAATATCAGGTTCATAGGTTCATAGGTGTGCACTAGGTTAATGGTCCTGGGGCCTTTACAAGCCTATCCATAGTATTACCCTGGCATAGTGCCACCTGACCTTAGTTCCCAGTGCCTCTGTCAAGCAGAGCCACTAGAGTTATCCCTGGGGTGAATTTATGTTTCCCATCCACACATCAAGATTTCTCTTGAAGAGGGTCAGCAAGGTGGTCTGCTTGACATGTATGGGAAGCCTGTTCCATAGCATGGGCAATCCTTGGGTTATGAACCTGCCCCTCCAGCATGTTCTGTTAATTTTGGTAATGAGGTTGAGGTCTCTGGAGCATGTGGTGTGGAGGGATTGGGATTTCTTTAGATGTAGCATTTCTAACAGAGCTGGGTCAGACATGGCTTTGTATGTCAAGCAGAGATCACCTCTAAGTAGGCAATATGAGACAGAGAATAGTTGGAGTTTTTTGAGCCTGTCCAAATAGAACAAGTGTTTAAGCCCTAGGATCTTCTTTGTAAGGTACGTTTGCGACCTCTCCAGTTGTTGCAGGTGTCGGGTGAGGTACATGCCAAATGGGACATTGTACTCAATGATTGGCCTAATGAGGGAAGAGTAGAGGGACACAATGACCTCTTTCTTCCTGGATGCAAAATCCTTAGTAATGAGATGTGCCACATAGAAGGACTTTCTGACCACAGTGACAATGTGGTGATCAAAAGAGAGGTAGCTGTCAACCTGTCTTCCCAGATCTCTTATGATACCTTCTGTGTTCAGTGGTCTACCGTCAATGTGGTAATTTATGGGAACCGGGTTTTTCCCAAAGGGGATGATGACACATTTTTTGGTACTGAGCTTAAGGCCATGGTTCTGACACCAGTTGTTGGTCTCAGTGAGGCTATTCTGTAGGATGTCAACATCACTTGGTGAGTTTATAATAGCTCCTAACTTGCAATCGTCTATAAACTTTGTCAGCCAGAGTCCCTTTGTGTTGGCCTGGACTTCAGAAAAGTAGATACCAAACAGGAGAGGACCCAAGACTGAACCTTGTGGGACTCCACTTTTGACTAGTCAGCAGTCTGACTTGGAGTCAGCTACTTTCACACTGTGGATTCTATCTTTGAGCCAGTTTGCAACCACCCTAGTGGTACAGGGGTTGATGTCAAGCTTAGTGAGTTTTTCTATGATTCTTGAGTGGGGAACAGTATCAAAAACCTTGGCCAGATCAAGGTAGGCTGTTTGAACCACCTTGCCTTCATCCACAGCTCTGGTGACTGACTCAAAGAAGTTGACCAAGTTGAGCAGGCATGATCTGCCCTTCAAAAAAACCAAACTGTGTGGGATCCAGTGTTTGGAGATTCCTTACATCCTTGCTTATTAGGTCCATGATGATGCATTCCATAGCTTTGCATATCTGACTCGTCAGGCTAATGGGATGATAGTTTCCAGGGTCTGTAGTCGCTCCTCCTTTGTTGAGAGGGATGACTGTAGCAGTGTGCCATTTGGTAGGGGCAAAGCTGGAGGTGAGGCTGTGGCTGAAGAGGGCACACACGTGAGGTGTTAGTTCACTCTGTAGTTTATGTAGAACACAACCAGGGATATTGTCAGGTCCCATAGAAGCTGTATTCTTGGCTTTGGACAGTGCTATTTTAACCTGTGCAGCAGTAATACTGGGTGCCTGGCAATCTACTGGTATTGTGATTGGTGCTTTGGGGGGAGGGGCAAAGTTACCACTAAAACTGTTGGCCAGTATACTGGCAATATCTGTTGGCTCTGTATAGGAGGTACCATTATGCAGTAGCTCAGAGCAAATCTGGGTATTACCATGGAGATTCTTTACATAACTATAGAAGGCCTAGTGATTGTCGTTACTATCTGCTGCAATTCTGTTTTCATAGCTAGCTTTAGAGGATTTCATGAGGGATCTCAACATTTTGCTGAGGCTGATAAGGGAGTTTTTCCAGTCTTGGGACTTCACCTTATTCCACATCAGTTTCCTCCTTCTGTTGTAGAGTTTGTTTATGTCAGGGGACCACCAGATTGGCTTCCTTTTTTTGGAGGAGAGCATATTGGTTCTATTGGGTATGTGGAAATCCGTGCTTTTGTATACATATTCGTACAGTGCATTGGTGCATGATTCTGCAGTCACGCAACTATTCTCCATTTGCATGGGTGCCGTGAAGTTAGCCACCTCTGTTTTTAGGAGCCCAAAGTTAGCTTTGGAGGAGTTTTTCATGGTGGTTACCTTTGTGTGGGGGTGGGAGGGAAGTGAATTTCCAAGGTGATTAGTTTGTGGTTGAATCTAACTAGGGAGAAGCTGACTATTGGTGTAGAGCAATGGTCGCCCATGTTAGTAATTAAAAGGTCAAGGATGTTCCTACCTCTAGTGGGGGTAAGAACAAGCTGGCCCATTGGAATTAATGAACTCCAGGAAACGTTGGTCAAGTGTATTGGTACATGAGTATTTTACCCAGTTAATGGAGGGGTTGTTGAAGTCGTCTAGTAAGAGAGTGTTAGGTTGGACCCTAATATTCTCCAGGGTGCTTAGTAATGTGGAATGCGAGTCTTGGGACATGGTTGGGGGCCTATAGCAGGCTACAACCTGAATCTCTGTCTTACTCAATGTTAGCTGCACCTGAAGTATCTCTGATGCGTTATGTTGGGCTACCAGTCCGGAAGTGTGCACATCATTTATGAATATGGAAACACCACCGCCTTTAGAGCTTTGGTCCAAGTTCTGGAGTCAAAAGCTGTGGAATGAGTTATAGCCTGGTAGTGCAGAGGTGCTTTCTGCTGCCGTGAACCAGGTCTCTGCTACAGCACAAATGTTGATGTTCTCCATTTTAAGGAGTGCTTTGAGCGAGTGTATTTTGAGATTTAGACTTCTAGCATTGAGTAGCATGACCTTCAGATTGCATTTGTTTGTAGCTGTTATGGTGATAATTTGGTCTTTGGAACACCACCTAAAAAAGGCACTATAGGGGTGGCTAGATCCTTGGCCAGTATCCATAAGCCCAGAGGTGACAGATGCAAGCCATCTCTGACAAAGCATCGAGATATGTCAATCATGTCATCCCAGGCAGACAGATACTGGATCCCCTTAGAATGACACCAGAAACTTAGCCATTCTGTATATTACCATGACTGCAAGGTATGCCAGTAGCATGACTGCTTGGTATGTCAGTACTATATATCAGTACTGTATATTATCATGACTGGGTTGTATGCCAGTATGTATATCAATAGTGTATATCACCCTGACCGGATGGTATGTCAGTACTGTATATTATCATGACTGGGTGGTATGTCAATGCTATATATCAGTACAGTATATTACGATGACTAAGTTGTAGATCAGTAGTGTATATCACTAATGTATATTACCCTGATTGGGTGATATGTCAGTATTGTATATTACCATGACTGGGTGGTATGTCAGCAATGTATATTACCATGATTGCATGGTATGTCAGTACTGCATATTACCATGATTGGATGGTATGTCAGTACTGTATATCACCATGACTGGATGGTATGTCATTATGGTGTATCAGTATTGTATATTACCAAGACTGGGTGTTATGTCAGTACTGTATATAAGTACTGTATATTGCCATGTCTGGGTGGTATGTCAATATTATACATCAGTACTGTATATTACTATGACTGGGTGGTATGTCAGTACTGTATATTACCATGACTGGATGGCATGTCAGTACTTTATATTACCATGATTGGATGGTATGTCAGTACTGTACATTAGCATGACTGGGTGGTATGTCAGTACTGTATATTAACATTACTGGATGCTATATCAGTACTGTATCGGAGTTGCTGGCTACTGAAACTTGTCTGCATATATCAACTGGACACAAGCTGATTCAAGTATACTTTTCTCTGCACTTATTTAAGATTTGATTCAGTAAATATTGTGTGTCTTTGATTCAGTAAATATTGTGTGTCTCTGTCTATCTGCAGTTAGCTACATGAAGTGTGAAAAGTGTAGCTATCTGGGCTCATTGAAAGTTGTTAGACTGCTGTGAAATTCCTGTGTTAGTGTTAGCCTGGGGGATTCTGCATGTATTAAAATTTGTGCTGGTTACATTTCTAGTAATCATTTTAATCGGAGTTGCTGGCTACTGAGACTTGTCTACATATATCAACTGGACACAAGCTGATTTAAGTATACTTTTCTCTGCACTTATTTAAAATTTTGATTCAGTAAATATTGTGTGTCTTTGATTCAGTAAATATTGTGTGACTCTGTCTATCTGCAGTTATTTCCCCACCCAATCTTCCTGTTTTCTGCTGTGGTGTTAATCTTGGTGGCTTTGGGATTGCCCGCCCCTGCTGTAAATCTGTTTTTGCACACTCCTCCTGGACCTATCTCATTTGCTCACTCAACTGAGTACAGTGAGATCATATTTTGATTCCAGATACTCCTACCAGTCCCATCTCCTCTGCTGTGTACAGAGATCACTTGGGAAGGACATTCCCCTATAGTATATCAAAATGGTATGTCAGTACTGTATATTACCATGACTGGATGGCATGTCAGTACTTTATATTACCATGATTGGATGGTATGTCAGTACTGTACATTAGCATGACATGGTATCAAAATCCTTAAACAACCTGAGAATACCCCAGCACTAAAAAACTTAATGACTCCCTACTCCAATCTAAGCTGCCTTCGCTCAGCAAACAGACTCCTTGTCCAAACAACTAAATCTCTCAACCTAGGTGGTGACGCGCTATTTGCCAACACCACTGGTAAAATATGGAACTCTCTCCCAAATAACATCACACTTGCAACTTCTCTAAGTCAATTCAAAAATAGTCTAAAACTCCACCTCAAGTCACACTGGCTATGTCCTTGCTCAAACCCAGACTAGCTCTGTGCCATTAACTAAAACATAAACAACTAGCTAAGATGATAAGTACTTTGTATACTGTGATAAAGAAATATGTATCCTGTCTAACTCTATGTCATTATACTGCCTACCGTCCTTGCTAATATGTTATTAATGTTACATTTGTAGTAATCTCAGAAATAGTAATGGCAGTCTTGTACTTGTATGTAAATAGCCTATGTTTTTGTTAAGTTCTTTCAGCTCATTTACTGTACCTAATTATCAATGTAACTCTGTTGGAGCTTTTCTCCCCGGGCCTCCGCTGAAAAAGGACATGTATCCAGTCGGACCATCCCGGTTAAGAAATGTAAAATAAATAAATAAAATAAAATATTATCTTAATCTGCTCTATTTCCTCCCTCTACAAAAAAAAAATCCACTTCATCTGCTTTACTGTATTTGTGTTTCTTCCTACTTTATTACCTTATTTTGCTTTTGTCTCTTCTTAAAAGTGCTCAATTGAATTTATTCTGCTGCCTTTATTACTGCATGTTAGTAACCTAATTAAATTGTAACTGTTATTCTAAGGCCTTTGGTTTATGCACTTGGGCTTCAAACAGTTGTTTTACATTAAGAAGTTTTGTGGTCTGCACTGTTGTGGGAGGACAGGTAGCGTACATCCTTCTAAGTTGGGAACTGTTGATTGAAGGCTCAGTGTCTATTATTCAAAAAGTGCATTAGTTCTGTGTTAAGCACTTGGGCTTCAAGCCAGTTATTTTACATTAAAAAGGTTTGTAGTCTGCACTCTTGTGGGAGGAGAGGCTAGATTCTACCCTTCTGAGCTGGGAATTTCTGGTTAAAGGCTTATTGCGCATACTTACTTGAAGTATTTCTTTATGAGATCAGTACGCCTTGTTTGCTGTAGCATAGACTAGATTCAGGCTTGCTGAATCTAGCTTTGTTTGTATAACTTGTGCACTGATCCAGGCCGTCTTTTTTGGAGGTTTTTCTGTACCCTAGTGGTAAGAGTCTGCAGTGAGAACTTGTCTGATTGAAGACTGCTGGAACATGGCTCAGTTTTGAGCTTTTTAACTGGTTAATTGGGTAAAGTGGTGTTTTGATTGTATCTGCTCTATTTTCTGAAAAACTATCTATATATATATATATATATATATATATATATATATATATATATATATGTATATATATATATATACACACACACACACACACACACACACACACACACACACACACACACACAAAGATATATATATATATATATATATATATATATATATATATATATATATATATATATATGTGTGTGTGTGTCTATATGCTTGTTTCCCTCCTTTCTGAACTAGTACAGTCCAGTTTTCAGGTCACTGCTGAATCCAGGGCTGTGTTGCAAGTTTCTGTGTTGCCCATACCTTACTTGGATAGAAGGAAGTTTCATTGTTCACCTGTGAGAGAGGGGAGGAGTGGTTTCAGTCCCGACGTTAGTAGTTTATTGACCATTTTGGGCTAATTTCTATCTCTTTCACTTTCCTGCTATAAAAAACGCATTTGCACAGTTTTTGCACTTGTATTCCACTCAGCAAGTGCCTTCCAGGTATTCTGCAGAGTCTACAGCAGTCTCCCTTTTGTCTCTCTGCTGCTGTAGACTCTGCAGAGTCTACAGTAGCAGATAGACAAAAGGGAGACTTTGGAGTGATTAAGTATCATTTTTCTGCTTTTCTTGCTGTCTTAACTAATTCCTCCTAAAATGCCATTTTTTTTAGCGTTTCTGTGATTTAAAAAAGTTTGTTATTGCTACATATTGTACTTATTTGCTGCCTGCGCCTGAATTAAGTCATTTTTGTGTTTAAATAATCTGTTTAATTGTTGCAGGCTACACACTAAAGTGTGATAGCCTTTTCTGTGCATTTAAAGTGTTGTTTTGATTGTATCGGCTCTATTTTCTGAAAAAAAAAAAAAAAAATATATATATATATATATATATATATATATATATATATATATTTGTTTCCCGCCTTTCTGAACTAGTATAGTCCAGTTTTCAGGTTATTGCTGAATCCAGGGCTGTGTTACAAGTTTCTGTGTTGCCCATACCTTACTTGGATAGAAGGAAGTTTCTCTGTTCACCTATGAGAGAGGTGAGCTTTGAGCAGCCTATCTGTCCCTGGAGGAGTGGTTTCAGCCCAGAAGTTAGTAGCTTATTGGCCATTTTGGGCTAATTTCTATCTCTTTCACTTCCCTGCTATAAAAACCACATTTGCACAGTTTTTGTATTTGTATTCCGCTCAGCAAGTGCCTTTCAGGTGTTCTGCAGAGTCTACATCAGCAGAGATTCAAAAGAGAGACTTTGGAGTGATTAAGTATCATTTTTCTGTTTTTCTTGCTGTCTTAACTAAGTCCACCTAAAACGTCAGTTTTTTTAGCGAATCTGTGATTTAAAAAGTTTGTTATTGCTACATAGTGTACTTATTTGCTGTCTGCACTTGAATTGTCATTTTTGTGTTTAAATAATCTGTTTAACTGTTGCATTTAAAGTATTTTTTTAATTGTATCTGCTCTATTTTCTGAAAAAAGAAAAACAAAATATATATACTTGTTTCCCACCTTTCTGAACTAGTATAGTCCAGTTTTCAGGTTATTGCTGAATCCAGGGCTATTTTACAAGTTTCTGTGTTGCCCATACCTTACTTGGATAGAAGGAAGTTTCTCTCTTCACCTGTGAGAGAGGGGAGCTTTGAGCAGCCTATCTGTCCCTGGAGGAGTGGTTTCAGCCCAGAAGTTAGTAGTTTATAGGTCATTTTGGGCTAATTTCTATCTCTTTCACTTCCCTGCTATAAAAAACACATTTGTGCGGTTTTGCGCACCGGGCAGTGCCAGTTAGCTAGATTTAAACTATTCTCAGTTCCACAAAGTCTACTCTTCAATTTTTCCCTTGGAACTAGACAAACCTTCAACTTTAGCACTCAAACCATTCATTTCACAGTCAAGCACTTGCTTAAAATTCAAAGCAAGCACTAATTAACCCTAGCACTAGACCCCCCCTATACTGTCCAGAAGGACAAGGCTCTCTATTCATCCCCACCAGCTAATCAGAAAACAGCTTATTCTACCTATTCAGGCATGTCCAAAGGGCAGTTTCCCATGTACTCTCCAGTCCAACTGGTGAATCTGGGCATTTTGAGGCAATGTTACAACTGCCTCATGTACACAGACAACCCTCTCCTCCTACCACCAAACACTAATATATGCGAGAGATGCAATTATACAGCCAAACTGGAGGCAAAGATCTCTCAACCCAAGACTGGAACTGACAGTCAAGAGGAGAAGGGTAATACTTGCAACACACCACTAGTCTCACAGAGACCTAATAAACCAACACTGGCAAATAACACACATGATTACATGAAAACATACTCTGAGGCTCTAAATAAAAATCTGCAAAAGCAAGAGACCTCCAAAGCAGACATCCAAGCAACCTCCACACCCCATCACCAACCATGAAACACGTACTTCACATAATCAGTGTGCCATGCAATCACAGCCCTTAAGGCAAAATAACATACCTAACACACTAGTAATAGGCAACTCTATAGTCAGGCACACTGATGTCCCACTAACTAGGCTGGACAAGGAGAAGGTTACAGTTAGCTGCCTGTCGGGCGCCAGGATCCGCCACATAACACAAGCACTCAGGTCACTCCAGAACAAGTACAAATACGTCTCTGCCATGGTCCATGCTGGTGTGAATGACCTCAGATGTACCTCCCTGGACTACATGAAAAGAGACATGGAAGAGCTCTCTGATCATGTAGCCCAGGCCAGTATAAATCTGACCCTGAGTAGCATCCTGCCCTCACCAAGAATGATGCCACAGTATAAAGAAAAAAATGATCAATTTCAACAATTGGCTAAGTTTCTGGTGCCATTCAAAGGGGATCCAGTATCTGTCCACCTGGGATGACATGCTCGACAAGCCAAGTTACTTTGCAAAAGATGGCTTGCACCTGTCACCCTTAGGCTTTCGAATACTGGCCAAGGCTCTTGCCACTCCCATAGTGCCTTTTTTAGGCAAGGCTCAAAAGACAAACCCACCACCATAAATAGCATAAGTAACCAAAAACTGAGGGTAATGCTACTCAACGCCAAAAGTCTAAACCTCAAAATGCACGCACTCGAGGCACTCCTCAGTATGGAGAACATCGACATCTGTGCAATAACAGAAACCTGGTTTAAGGCTCCTGAGAGCACCCCAGCACTACTAGGCTATAACTCATACCATACCTTTTGGCCACAGAACCAGGACTGAAACACAAAAGGCAGGGGTGTATCCATATTCATCAAGGATATCCACACCTCCAGGTTAGTGGCGCAGCACAATGCATCAGAGATCATCCATGTGCAACTAACAATGGGCAAAACTGCAATCCAAATTGTAGCTTGCTACAGATCACCCACCATGACCCAGGACCCCCATTCTGCATTTCTGGAGACACTGGGAAATATGAAGGTCCTACCAAACACCCTAATACTGGGTGATTTCAATTACCCAAACATAAACTGGGAGAACTACTCAAGTACTAACTCCCTTGCCCAATGCTTCCTAGAATTTATAAACTCGAATGCCCCGGATCAACTAGTTAACACCCCCACCAGAGGGAACAACACATTGGACCTGGTCATCACCAACATGGGCGACCGGTGTTCCACACCGGAGGTCAACCCCTCGCTGGTTATATCAGACCATAGACTAATCACTCTGGATATCCACATTCTGCCCCCACCCCCAATCAAGGAAACCACCGTGAAAAACTTTTCAAAACCAAACTTCATGTTACTTAAGACCAATGTGGAAAGGTTCACAACCCCCATGCTAAAGGACAATCCTGTCCAAGCTGTTGAAACCTTTACAAAGGCACTCTATGAGCATCTGCAGGAATACACGGATAATGCTATCCCAAGTAAAACCAAGACTCACTCCTCCAAGAAAAGGAAACCAGTCTGGTGGACCCCTGCCATAAACAAGCTATATAACAGAAAGAGGAAACTAGTACAGAAAAGAGTAAAATCTCAAGAAAGAAAGACATCCCTGATCAGTATCAGCAAGAAACTACAATCCCGCATTAAATCATCCAAGGCTAGTTTCAAAAGAAAAATTGCTGATGACTCCAAAGATAACCACAAAGCGTTCTTTATCTATGTCAAGAAGCTAAGTGGAAACTCTCAGATCTGCTCTGAGTTAGTGCAGAATGGCACAAAATACACTGAACTGACTGATATTGCCAACATTCTGGCAGACAAATTTAGTGCAAACATCACCCCCTCTCACCCCCTAAAGGGCCCATAACCATACCAGAAGAATGTTGGGCCCCATCAATCACTGACACACAGGTAAAAACAGCCCTATCCAAAGCCAAAAACACAGCATCAATGGGACCAGACGGTGTCCCAGGCTGTGTCTTACAAGAGCTCCAAAATGAACTAACCCCTCACCTAAACACATTGTTCAAACTCAGCCTCTCTACAGGCTACGTACCCACAGAGTGGTGCACAGCAATAGTTATCCCACTCCAAAAAGGTGGAGCCACAACGGACCCTGGGAACTATCGCCCTATAAGCCTGACTAGCCTGGTCTGCAAGGCTTTGGAGTGCATCATCATAAAGCTCATTAACAGAGACATTGGGAACCCCCAAACCTTGGACCCTGCCAAGTTTGGCTTTGTTAAGGGCAGATCATGCCTCCTAAACCTGGTGGACTTCTTTGAGACAGTTACCAAGGCATTAGATGAGGGAAAGAAGGTCCTCACAGCCTACCTAGACCTTGCAAAGCCTTTTGACACCATTCCCCATTCTGGTATTATGGACAAGCTCACCAGCTTGAACATAATCTCCAGCATCACAAGATGGGTTGCCAACTGGCTCATGGATAGAACCCACATGGTGAGAGTTGCAGGCTCTATGTCTGACTTTAAACCGGTTACAAGTGGCGTCCCCCAAGGCTCAGTCCTAGGACCCCTCCTGTTCGGTATATACTTCTTAGAGGTACAGGCAAGCATAGGAGGACTATGGCTAACCAAGTTCACAGACGACTGCAAACTAGGGGCCATAACTGATTCTCTAGCTGATACAGACACCCTCCAGAAGGGTCTCACTTAGATGGATACCTGGTGTCAAAATCATGGCCTCAAGCTAAATGTCAAAAAGTGCATAGTCATCCCCTTTGGGAAAAAATAAAGTACCAGCGAACTACCACATAGGTGGTAGTCCCCTAAATACAGAAACTGTAATAAGAGATCTGGGGACCCAAGTAGATAGTAATCTCTCCGTTGATAATCATACTGCCAAGGTGGTTAGAAAATCCTTCTATGTGGCCCACCTAATCACAAAAGGGTTCGCATCTAAAACAAAAGAGGTTATTGTGCCTCTCTACTTATCACTCATTAGACCCATCATCAATGCCCCATTTGGGATGTACCTTACAAGATACCTGCAACAGCTGGAAAGACCACAAAATTACCTCACAAAGAGGATTACTGGCCTCAAACAGATGCCTTATGCAGCACGACTCAAGAAACTCCAGCTGTACTCGTTTGCATACCGCTTACTCAGAGGTTATCTCTGCCTGACATACAAGGCCATGTCCAACCCAGAATTGATGGACATGCTCCACCTAAAAAAAAAATCCCTTGAGAGCCACACACTCTAGAGATAGGATCCTCACCACAACAATAAATAGGACACGTTGGAGGGATAGATTTCTGTCCCAGAGACTCCCCATGCTTTGGAACAGGATTCCAATATACATCAGGCAGAGCCCCTCACTAACACTCTTCAAGCGAAACCTTAATGGGTGGATGGGAAACAGAAAATTTACCCTGGGAAATCACTGCAGTGACTCTGCTGGACAGTGGTGCAGGAAACTGATGGCTCTGCTGGACAGAGACACAGGGAACTAATCTAAGGGGGGGTGAAAGCCAACACATTCTGGCTAGGCTTATAAATGCCCTTGGGCAGATAGCCTAGTACTTACCT
The DNA here is from genome assembly GCF_019279795.1 of Protopterus annectens. Classification (NCBI taxonomy): domain Eukaryota; kingdom Metazoa; phylum Chordata; order Ceratodontiformes; family Protopteridae; genus Protopterus; species Protopterus annectens. Next base: position 1,608,653,002 of record NC_056739.1, read on the forward strand.
ATGAACCTATGCTGGATGGCATGTCAGCACTGTATATTACCATGACTGTATGGCATGTCAGTAATGTATATTACCATGAGTGGATGGTAAGTCAGTACTCTATATTACCATTACTGGATGGCTTGTCTGTACTGTATATTGCCATGACTGGATGACATGTCAGTACTGTATATTACCATGTTTGGATGCTATGTCAGTACAGTATATTACCATGACTGGATGGTATGTCAGTATGCATATTATCATGACTGGATGGCATGTCAATACTGTATATTACCATGACTGGATGGGTTATCACTACTGTATATTAA